>NC_039362.1:135507463-135556703 GCF_003573695.1 Papaver somniferum | reverse complement strand
CCCCCCCCCCATAAAATACCTTTTGTTATAGTTATTACCGTTAAGGTTACATTTACAATTGGAGCAATTCTATAGTTCAGGTCTTCAACCAAGACGATTTATATAAAATATTGAAGTTGTTATTTGAACATGGAAGTCTAAAAAAAAAACCAATAATCATAAGAGTACGATGCTTCCAAAAAATAATTGGTTTTGTGTAGTGACTCTTATACTAAGCTTGCGAAGCATAAGGATATTTATGCCATATCTAATGCATGCGATGAAGGATACCTAGATGTTAGAGAACTTCCAGGTCGAACTCGCAAGCATTTCTATCTCAAGCTTGTTTGTCAAGTTTAGGTGCCAAAACTATAAGTGTTGATTTCTAGTCTACTAATAGCTAAGTCTCGGACTAGGATAGAAAGTGTAGTTGAGATATAGACTCCATGGTGTTCATCATGCAAAGACGAAGAACTACTCAAGGAACTGGTGGAACTTCATTGATAAAAAGGTATGTAGAGACTTGAACTTATCTATCACTCAAAAGTCTTGAGACAAAATTCGTATTGTTATATAGACTATGATTATACACATGTACTATTTCGAGCTGAGTTTATCTCGCTTATCCATTTCTCGAATATGTGTTGGTAAGCTTTCTCTTTGGACAAGTTCATCTTTACTAGTTACGAAAGTCATATTAGTTTCAATTACTTGAAAATCGCTTTGACGAAAAATAGTTTGTGAACAACAACTATATAACGTCCTCTAAGAATGTTTCAATGATTGAAATGAGAGTTTAGAATACATAACCATGGTTGGATATAAAAAATGTGAGACAAATCATATGTGTGTAAGTCCAATATCCTTGAACCAAAGTATGCGTATTTTGCTGCTCAGGATAACTGGAACTAAAGTCCGCGTACCAGTACGCGTACCGTCAGAAGTTCACATCCCGTGAATTTCTGCTGGAGTTTGTGAACTGAAAACAAACTTAATCCGGGTACTTAAGTCCGCGTACCAGTATGCGTGCTTAAGTAGGTTATTTTCTAAAAACAGTTTAATTCGTGAACTAAGACATTTATATTTTAAGGAATGCAATCTTTGCAAACTGTGGCTATAATGTTCATGAATCGATTCGAGTGAATCAAAACTGTTTTTGTTTCGATTGTGTCTTGTATACTTCTATGATATCTAAGCAATTGAACAACTTTTAACTAGTTCATCTGAGTCATTTGAACTAGTTGTGGTAAAGAAGAATAAGGTTGATATGAAAGTGCTCATATGGCTAACCTATGGTTAATTACCGTTGAACCAGCGACTTGTACAAATTTAGGTACGGTTACTCAAACCTAAATGAAGTTGCATTTCATTTGTGTATAACAAGCTAAGATTCGATCTAACGGTTGAAAGATATTATCTTGAATCTAATCAAAATTTCATCTAACGATGAACATTGAATGCTTTGTTACCAAGGTAGCATTGATTGTAAACCCTGATTTGAAGACTATATAAAGGAGAACTCTAGCAACTGCGAAACCTAATCCCCACACCTACTGTGAGATACTAGTTGTATAAGCTAGAGTCGATTCTCCTTTAACCTTAGGTTTCTATCGAGACCCTGTAGGTTAACGACTTGAAGACTTCATTAGGATTGCGAAGCCAGACCCAACTATTTTCTTTGTAGTTGCGTGATCTGATCTTGTTGTTTCTATCGTATTTGAGTACAATCGTAAGATTGGCTTATGATTACTTTCTCCGATAGGCAAGATGGAAAATTAGTCATAAACATCTTCCTCTCATCGTTTGTGATTCCACTATATCTAGTTTCGCCATCATACAGTTTAGATTATTGTGAGGTGATTGATAACTCTAGGTTGTTCTTCGGGAATATAAGTCCGGGTTATTGATTGGTTCCTGTTCACCTTGATTTATCAAAATACGGAACAACACTCGTAGGTATTTCTGTGGGAGACAAATTGATCTATTCCTGTAGACTTTTCTGTGTGATTCAGATTTGTTTATTAAAGTATTCGACTTTGGTTCGTAGCAACTCTTATTTGTGGGTGAGATCATCTAAGGGAATCAAGTGCGTAGTATCCTGCTGGGATCAGAGACGTAAGGAGCGCAACGGTACCTTGGATCAGTGTGATATTCATTGGGGTTCAACTACAGTCACAACCGAAGTTAGTTTGTAGTAGGCTAGTGTCTGTAGCGGCTTAATACAGTGTGTGTTCAATTTGGACTAGGCCCCGGGTTTTTTTTTGCATTTGCGGTTTCCTCGTTAACAAAACTTCTGGTGTCTGTGTTATTTCTTTTCCGCATTATATTTTGTTATATAATTGAAATATCATAGGTTGTGCGTTGAATCAACCAATTGGTAAATCCAACCTGTGGACGTTGATTGAAATTGATTGATACTTGAATATTGGTCTTCGGTACCATTCAAGTTAATTTATCTTGTGTTCAATTAGACTCGCAGATATCTATTTTCTTGAGTAAGTATTGAATCAAGATATTGAGATATAACTCCTTGATATACTTTTTATAAGATTGAGTCTGACTGTCTAGTTGATTCTCTTAAAAGTATATTGGAGTTTGTCCATACAGATTGCTAAGCAAAATATTAGGTGTGGTTGTTAGACCCCCGCTTTTTCACTAGCAGTCCTGTAAATATACCCCACTTCGCATTTTCCTTGAGTAGTCGTTCCACATCATCATGCTTTGGTTTCGGTAAAAAAATAAAAAACGTGGACCAAAATAGTTGACTACAGTTTTGCAAAACATATTGAGATTCTCATATGCCAATCACCATATGAATATACTCATCACAGGCACCCGCTAGACACCCATAAATTCATAGACAATGACCTTTTGTTCAGGATTATTTCCCCTATGCTTCGTGCATCAAATTCATAATTGAATTTAATTAGGTTTTACCAGACAAAGATCTTCAATAATCCTAATGACTAGCTAGCGTGACATGCGAAAGTGACGTTGGAAATGTTCATCAAAGTACACATATCCATTTATAGAATAATTATGCATCATCTTGTTGATGGCGGTTTTTAGTTTTGGGCTAAATTTGTAAAACCGTGCATTTAATGTGCTGCCACTCTGAAAAGAAATGGAGCCATGTAAAGTGACGAGTGTTCAACCTCTTCACTGGCACATTTATTGAGCAACTCAATATATATATGAAATTTATCCAGAATGGTGCATGTAGCCACAATCTCAGATATCCTGTAAATTTGGCGCCTTGCCTATATTATTCAATTAACATAAGTTTCTTTGAATGCTTTCTTTGCTATATTCCCCGGCTGACCCTTAATATTGATATGGCATGACAATTTGTATTCACTCGCAGCAGAGTAGCACGAATTTCCAAGTATCAAGGCTAAGGTCCTTGCATAAAGTATTCAGTCAGAAAGCATACTTCTCTCTGGCAATGAACTTGGAGAACTCTGTGTCAATACATAGAACTCAATCGATTTTGTGATAATTCACAAAATTCAGATATTACCCTGATTAATTTGCAAAAATTAGGGTTTTGCACCTTGCGCAATATATTAGACCTTGCTTGTCGAAATTAATCCTAGACGAACTAGGTAATTAATCCTCCATGGATTATTAGTACAAAATCCTACCCAAAAACAGAAAACAAGAAGTAGAAGAGCCGCAGAATAGGAACAATATCAAAGGGAGGTGTGGCCATGCTTTAGGCCAGCCGGCACCACTTGCCATTGGCCACGCTCCATGCTACCTAACCGTCCCTATTTCCCTCGACCAATCAGGTCCCTTAAACCCGCCACACAAATACATAAGTTGTGGCTGGGCCCATACTTGTCGCCCCTATTTCCCATCGACCAATCAGGTTGCTTTAAACTTGCCAAACTTACACCAGAAGTGTGGCCACGCCTGTGTTTTGGTCGGCCCTCTATTTCGACTAATCAGGTTGCTCAAAACCTACCATAGTATTAAAAAAGAGATGTAAAAATTGGCTTCCCAAAAGTTGCGCTAATGCTCTGACTAACATGCCAAACGTGCATGCCCAACATGCCATACGTACCACTTTGCCACAAAAGCATGCGAACGTGGAAACATACCATAAATAGTGCAGTTACGTGCCAACCCATCTTCTGTCCGTGTCCAACTCCATAACAGACTTCAATGCGGTTATCCTAACAAGAAACACGACCCCACATGGTCGAAACCCTAATTTCCAGTTTGTGCAAATTATGCCACTTCAGGCCCAACATGCCACGAGCCGTGTGAGACCCATGAAACCCTAAAAAGACGTCATATCATAGCCACCCGTTGTAATCCTTACTCTTGTGGCCGTTTCCACATGATGGCCTGTCTATGGTTCCTTTGGCGTGGGTATGGCACCATTTGCACAAAACACCGATACGCCACAGCCACGGCCACATGACACATGCCTCATGCACTAATTAGGGCTTTAGCACGCCAAACCCTGTTAGAGCATAGCTCGGTCGACTTCGCATGCATTGCTATCTCAAGCATGTTTGTCAATGTTAGTGATCAAAACTATGAGTCTTGATTTCTAACCTACATAGCTAAGTCTCGGACTAGGATAGAAAAGTGTAGTTGAGCTCAAGGACTTCATGGCGATTCATCATACAACAAAGAATATCTATACAAGGAACCGTGGAACTTCATCAACAAAAAGATATGTGGAGACTTGAACTTATCTATCACTCAAAAGTCTATCTATTCTATCACCTACTTCTTATGAGACAAAATTCGTATGCTATATAGACTAGATCATACACATTTGACATTTCGAGCTGAGCATTCATTGCTTATCTTTTATCTCGAAATCGTGTGTTGGTAAAGCGTTTCGCTTTGATCAAGTGTATCTTCACCTAGTGACGAAAGTCATGAAAAGTTTCAATCACTTTGAGAATTTCTCTGACGTGAATCGGTCTGTGAATAACGGCTACATAGCGTCCTCTGAGAATGTCTCAATGATTGAAGTGAGAGTTTATATTACATAACCGTGTATTCCTTGAACCGAAGTTTTCGAACTTTGTTGATCAAGAGAAATCGGAAGGATTGTGGAATTGGCTTGCCAAGTCCGCGAACTGTCGAAAGTTCTCGACCGAGAATTTCTGCTGGATTTTCTAAAACTCGTTTGTGTGCTTAGTCCGCGAACTCACTCCGCGAACCCTGTCCGCGAACTGGAGGAAGTTCTCTTTCCAAGAATTTCTGCTGAGTTTGGAAAACTCAACCGATTAACTTAAGTCCGCGAACTTGTTTGTGAACTTAAGAGGTTATGATCTAAAGATGTGCTCCGAACATGAAACATTAAATTACTAAGGAATGCTTTATGCAAACCGTGGCTATAATGTTCATGAGCCTATTAAATCGAATCGAATCATCTTTGTTTCAATTGTGTCTTGTGTAGTTACATAAGATCTCATAGAAATTGAACAACTCTTTTAACTAGTTCACTTGAGTCAATTGAACTAGTTATGCTGAAGAAGAACAAGGTTAATATGAAATGCTCATATGGTTAACCTTTTGGGTTACTATGTTGAACCAACATACACGTACACGTTTGGCAAGGTTTTCACGAACCCAGTAAAACGCTTACCCAAGTGTGTGTGACATTAGTGCGCTCGCTAGAGTCGATTCTCCTTTAACCTTTGGTTTTCTTCTCTAAAACCAGGTTAACGACTTAAGGACTTCATTGGGATTGGGAATCCAGACCCATACTACTTTTGTCGTAGTTGTGTGATCTGATCTTGCATCTTCCATCGTACGAGTAGAATCGATTGATTGTCTTGAGATCGTGAGAGTTCTCCGATAGGCAAGATAAAGAAGTCACAAACATCTTTGTCTCACTGTTTGTGATTCCTCGACAAACCTCCTCTATAGTCAGGAAGGATTGTAGAGAGGTGATTGATTAATTTAGGCTATTTTTCAGGAATATAAGACTGAATTATCAATCAGTTCATGTTCACCTTGATTTTATATCTTAAGACGGAACAAAACCT
The DNA here is from genome assembly GCF_003573695.1 of Papaver somniferum. Lineage (NCBI taxonomy): Eukaryota > Viridiplantae > Streptophyta > Magnoliopsida > Ranunculales > Papaveraceae > Papaver > Papaver somniferum. The sequence goes on along the minus strand of NC_039362.1, from coordinate 135,550,707 downwards.
AGGGTTTAACTGTGGGAGACAGATTTATCCTTTAATAGACTTTTCTGTGTGAGACAGATCTGTTTATTATCAAGTCTGTGATTTTGGGTTACAACAACTCTTGGTTGTGGGTGAGATCAGCTAAGGGAATCAAGTGCGTAGTATCCTGCTGGGATCAGAGGCGTAGGAGTACAACTGTACCTTGGATTGGTGGGAGACTGATTGGGGTTCAACTACAGTCCAGTCCGAAGTTAGCTTGTAGTAGGCTAGTGTCTGTAGCGGCTTAATACAGTGTGTATTCAATATGGACTAGGTTCCGGGGTTTTTCTGCATTTCCGGTTTCCTCGTTAACAAAATTTCTGGTTTCTGTGTTATTTTTTTTCCGCATTATATTTTATATAATTGAAATAATACAGGTTGTGCGTTCGTGATCATCAACTGGAAATCCAACCTTTGGTTGTTGATTGATATTGATTGATCCTTGGACATTGGTCTTTGGTATCGTCCAAGTATTCCTCGTGTTTTGATTAGGACTCGCTGATTTCTATTAGCTTGAGTAATATCAAAAACAAGAGAGAGATATTAATTCCTTGAGATACTTTTATCTACATTGAGTCTGACTGTCTAGTTGATTCTCTAGTAAAGTATTTCGGAGTTAGTCCATACATATTTCTAAGCGAAATATTGGGTGGTTTGTTAGACCCCCGCTTTTTCAATTGGTATCAGAGCAGGCAAACACGTTTAAGACCTAACAAGCATGTGTTTTTAGCGATCTGACTTTATGGACAGAGGTGCTACCTCTATTAACGTACCACCAGTCTTCGATGGCTCCAATTACTTATGGTGTAAAATTGTTATGCGAGCTTTTCTTCAACCGCGTGATTTTCAATCATGGGTATATGTGGTGAATGGTTGTGATGCGCCCGTTGTTGCAGCTGGAAACAGAACTGTTCCCAAGAATATTAGTGAATATAATGCTGCCGATATTCTTGCTGCAAAGTAGAATTCTGAAGGGTTAAATGATATCATACATTCCATTGCCCCAAGTCTTCAACACCATGTGTCTAATTGTACTAGGTCTAAAGATGCTTGGGATATCTTAGAAACCGTGTTTGAAGGAAACTCCAGTGAAAAGGAAGCTAGGCTTCAAAACCTTAATTCCGATTGGGAGAAACTTCGTATGGCAGATTAAGAAACATTTGATGAGTTTAATCACAAAGTGTCTGAAATTGTTAATGCATCTTTTGCATTGGGTAAGACTATTCCTGAAAAGGACATTATGATGAAAATTCTTAGATTGCTGCCATCTAGATACGAGTCTAAGAAGCATGCCATCGTTGAGGGGAATAACCTCAATAATCTTTCCAGAAACACCTTGGTTGGGAAGCTAAAGATCTTTGACCACGAGAATACATCCAAAGTCGGTAAGGATGTTGCCTTTAAAGCACAGAAAATCACTAAATTACTTTCCAAAGGTAAAAGTGCTCATGTCTCTGAGGATGATCAGTCTGAGAATGATATTTCAGATGAAGACCTTGATAAGTCGGTCTCCTTGATCACAAGACAGTTTAGGGATCTTCCGTTGTAGAGAAGTAAACGGTTTTCAAGAGACAAACGTAGGTCATCAGACAAACCTCACGGTCGCGTTCCTCCTAAAAACATGGATGCTGACGAGGCTGATGACGAGGACATGCCTCAGTGCTTTAAGTGTAAGGGTTTTGGCCATTTTGCTAACGAATTCCCAAATCGTAGAAAATACACTGGGAACAAAGGTCTAGCTGTAACACTTGATGAAATGTCTGAAACCTATGATTTCCATGAAGATAGGAAATCAAGTGTAGGGCTCCTTGGTGAAAACATCGATTTTGATACTTGTAGCAATACATATATCAACCTCAATGGGTTCGGAGAAGAAGGAAACCCAATCAAGCTAGAAGATTCTCTAACTGGAAACCCTGTCAGTAATGTTTCAGGATCTACTGTATGTCTAGCTGCTTGCACATCTCAGATGCCTGAATACTATCCAAGTTTTACGTGCTCGTTTTTTTCGATGAAGGGACACGAACTATCAAGGTGTTACAAATACAAACACCAAATAAGGTACGCCAGCAAACTCCAACAAAGAGCAGATCGATTAGCAAGGAAGATGATACTTTCTCAGAAGACCGCCGAGGTATTTAGGATATTATCTTCGTCTAAGAAGTTGGTTTCCAGGGATAGAGTAATACCATTTGAAAAGAAAGTATGGTCGAATCGCTTTGATAGGCAGAATTCTGAAGATTCCTCTCTTGATTGTGAAAATGGTGGAAAAATTGTTGTTCACCACAGCACAAATTAATTGTGTTATTTGGCAAATCTTTTCTCATGTGCCTGCCCAAAAGCGACAAGATCATGAACGTACAGGCTTCAGAAAAGGGTGTTTTCTTACGTTAGTTGTTTTCTGTCTATCAAATAAAAAAAAGGGTTATTATCGACAATTATACTCTTTATAGGGTTTAGAGTTGAATGACCACGAACTTTTTTATAGGTTTCGAACCCTATGTTCCTTTTTCCTTGATATTCTTTGTATCTTAAGACTGTTTTATGAGATTGTGAATTCCATCCACAAAAATCAGTTGGTTATAACTGTTCTCAAAGCATCGTGTCTATGGAGAGAAAAGATGTCAACATGATTGTTAAAACGTCAATCAAGGAAAAAGAAAAATCTCATGCAACTCCCTCCCTGAAAAGAAAAAGGAGGAATACAAGAAATCCAAAGGCCATGCCTTCTAACTCTCAGAAGTTTTCCGATGTTCTTGATGAGTTGAAGGAAGTAAGAAAGGAGATTCGTGAAATAAAGGCTTTTGTGTCAAAGTCCTTAGAAATTCAGAGAGCCATGGTACGACATAATCATCCAAGACAGTTCGTTGATATAAATTCTTATCTTCGCGAACCGTATGTTCCAATGACTGTTGACAACAATGAGTTCAGGAATGATGCTGAATTTCTCAAAGGCTTTGTCGCCTAGGATGTCTTCTTTTTGGATTAGTTGGAAGAATAACTAGTGCTTTGAATATCGATGATTGTGACTACACATAGATATTTTTATTTTCATCTTCTTATGTTATTTTTTAGGTTTATTGGTTTTAAATTCTAAAAATATTTGGAGGAGGATGTTATTGCAGTATTAATCTTTATGATTTTGTGATATTGCAATTTGTTTATGGGATATGTATTGTTTCCGTCCGTCAACTTGAAGGTCCCATATTGCGGTCAAAAGTAAAGTCATTCATGAATTAGTATTCGTATTGATGAAAGGACGAATGGACTTTTGACAAATACAAAAGTTAAGCCAATGCAATCATGTACTTTATGGAAAATAGGATAAAATCTTTTGTTTGACAAGGATAAAGTCTATTATGTCGTAATGATGGAAAATAGAACAGATCCTTGTATGTTATCCACGGTATTGATCCATCTTTCTATGTTTTACCGTGAAGGCTCCATTGTGTGTCTTATGTTGAGCACCTTACAACTAATTCGATTTACCTTGGCTTTGTTGGTTGTTCCATAAGATGTTATATGTTGAGCATTAGGAACTAAATTAATCAACCTGTTTGGTTATTTAGTTTGTACTCCATAAGTTTTCTTTCTTATGTCGAGTACATGTACGGTTAAGGTTGTCATATTCTATGATGAACATATTCGGGGTTCCATAAGTCCTCTTATGTTGAGCTCAAAATAATTAAATTGATTACTTCGGTGATTAGTTTGGTTGTTTTTATTCCAATTAGATTATGAAAAAACTGGGGTCTAACAACACCACCCAATATTTCGCTTAGTAATCTGTATGGACTAACTCCGAAATACTTTGCTAGAGAATCAACTAGACAGTCAGACTTAATCTAGATAAAAAGTATCTCAAGGAGTTAATATCTCTTCACTTGTTTTGATTTACTCAAGCTAAAATAATAGCGAGTCTTTTTAATCAAACACAAGGAATAACTTGGACGGTACCAAAGACCAATGTCCAAGGATCAATCAATATCAATCAACAACCAAAGGTTGGATTTCCAATTGATGATCACGAACGCACAACCTGTATTATTTCAATTATATAAAATATAATGCGGAAAAGAAATAACACAGACACCAGAAATTTTGTTAACGAGGAAACCGCAAATGCAGAAAAACCCCGAGACCTAGTCCAGATTGAATACACACTGTATTAAGCCGCTACAAACACTAGCCTACTGCAAACTAACTTCGGACTGGACTATAGTCGAACCCCTATAAATCTCCCACTGATACAAGGTACAATTGTACTCCTACGCCTCTGATCCCAGCAGGATAATGCGCACTTGATTCCCTTAGTTGATCTCACCCACAATCAAGAGTTGTTGTAACCCAAAATCACAGACTTGATAATAAACAAATCTGTCTCACACAGAAAAGTCTATCAAAGGATAAATTTGTCTCTCACAGATAAACCCTGGGCTTTGTTCCGTCTTAAGATATAAAATCAAGGTGAACAGGAACCAATTGATAATTCGGTCTTATATTCCCGAAGAACAGCCTAGATTAATCAATCACCTCTCTACAATCCTTCCTGACTACACAAGCGGATTGTCGAGGAATCACAAATAGTGAGACGAAGATGTTTGTGACTTCTTTATCTTGCCTATCGGAGAAATCTCACGATCTCAAGCCAATCAATCGATTGTACTCGTACGATAGAAGATGCAAGATCAGATCACACAACTACGATAAAGTAGTATCGGTCTGGCTTCACAATCCCGATGAAGTCTTTAAGTCGTTAACCTGATTTTAGAGAAGAAAATCAAAGGTTAATGGAGATCGACTCGAGAGAGCGCACTAGTAGCACACACAGACGTGCGGGGATTAGGTTTTCTCAATGCTAGATGTCTCCTTTATATAGCTTTCAAATCAGGGTTTTGCCTTCTTTACAAAGCAATCCTTATTCACCGTTAGATGAAAACCTGATTTAGGTTCAAGCTAATATTTCTCAACCGTTAGATCGAAAACTTAGCTTTTCACACACACTTGGGTAAACGTTTACTGGGTTCGTGAAAACCATGCCCAAACGTGTACGTTCATGTTGGTTCAACATAGTAACCAAAAAGGTCAACCATATGAGCATTTCATATTAACCTTGTTCTTCTTCACCAACTACTTCAATTGACTCAAATGAACTAGTTAGAGAGTTTTTCAATTGCTATGAGATCTTATGTAAGTACACAAGACACAGTTGAAACAAAGATGATTTGATTCGATTGAATCGGCTCATGAACATTATAGCCACGGTTTGCATAAAGCATTCCTTAGTAATTTAATGTTTCATGTTCATAGCATATCTTTAGATCATAACCTCTTAAGTTCACAAACAAGTTCGCGGACTTAAGTTAATCGGTTGAATTTTCCAAACTCAGCAGAAATTCTCGGTTCGAGAACTTCCGCCAGTTCACGGACTTAGCACACAAACGAGTTTTGGAAACCCCAGCAGATATTCTCGGTTGAGAACTTCCGACAGTTCGCGGACTGAGTCTGTGGACTGGGTTCGCGGACTTGCCAAGCCAATTCCACAATCCTCCCGATTTCTCTTGATCAATAAAGTTCGAAAACTTCGGTTCAAGGAATACATGGTTATGTAATCTAAACTCACATTTCAATCATTGAGACATTCTCAGAGGATGCTATGTAGCCGTTATTCACAGACCGATTCACGTCAGAGCAATTCTCAAAGCGACTGAAACTTTCATGACTTTCGTCACTAGGTGAAGATAAACCCGATCAAAGCGAAACACTTTACCAACACACGATTTCGAGATAAAAGATAAACAATGAATGCTCAGCTCGAAATGTCAAGTGTGTATGACCTAGTCTATATAGCATACGACTTTTTATCTCATAAGAAGTAGGAGATATAATAGATAGACTTTTGAGTGATAGATAAGTTCAAGTCTCCACATACCTTTTTGTTGATGAAGTTCCACGGTTCCTTGTATAGATCTTCTTCGTTGTCGTTGAATCGCCATGTAGTCCTTGTGCTTAACTACACTTTTCCCATCCTAGTCCGAGACTTAGCTATGTAGGCCAGAAATCAAGACTCATAGTTTTGATCACTAACATTGACAAACATGCTTGAGATAGCAACGCATGCGAGGTTGACCGAGCTATGCTCTAACAATCTCCCCCCTTTTTTAGTGACAAAACTATTAATATATATGAAATACAAAAAAGATAAACTTTAGTGGCTCCTATTTCATAGTCTAATCTTCAATGTTCCCTGAAATCTTCGTCCTTCCAAGTACTCCAATGATCCCATAGGTTGTAAGTTTAGCATCACCGTTGTTGAAGATTCGTAGATATAACAATGAGAGAAATCGATATTCTCGATCATTATTATACAGTGTCATAGTACTATTATGTAACATCAAAGTCCAATTGTATCACGACTTTAACAATAATACTATGGTGATATGTATCACTCCCCCTTAGTAAATACTCCATCCCGATCATGGAAACCACTCCATCTTACACAATGATCTGAAAACCATATGTATTTGTAGTGTGAACTACAATATTTCTCCCCCTTTTTGTCAATAAAATTGGAAAAGGTACAAGAACGGGATCATAATGAAATTTCCACAAGAGACATTTCATAGACTAAATGAAAAATACATACCAACTTACTTTAGATGCAATCATAAAGCCGAAGCTAAATGCATTCATCAAGGAGTTTTAAGATACAAGATAACCCCTATAAAATTCCACATCCGCACTCCCCGCAAGATATTACCATTAAGCACAAGTTCAAAAGAACTCTCCCCCATTTGATGTCATTCCCGAAAGAACAACAAGAGCGACCTTAATTTCAAAAGAAAAGAAGGATTTTTTTTATATTGGATACCAAAAATCATGAGAATGATTTTCTATATCCAAAACTCAACCAAATTAACCACAAGTAAACCCATGATTAATTCAATTGGAATACGCAACTAAATCAAACCACAAAAGTGATCAATTTAATTGAAGGTGCTCAACATAAGTAAACTCACGGAGCTATGACTAAGATAATCATACGGAGACGAGTAACTTAATTGTTCACATACTCAACATAAGAAAAACCTTACGGAATATGCAACTACATTAACCAATAGAACATGATTAGTATAGTCGTTCACATACTCAACACAAGAACTTGTGGAATATATGAAAACTCAACTAGACTAATTACAAGAGAACATATAATTAATCCAATTGGAATACAAATAACCAAATTAATCACCGAAGTAATCAATTTAATTATTTTGGGCTCAACATAAGAGAACTTATGGAACCCCGACTAAGTTCATCATAGAGTATGACAACCTTAACCGTACATGTACTCAACATAAGAAAGAAAACTTATGGAGTACAAACTAAATAACCAAACTAGTTGATTAATTTAGTTCCTAATGCTCAACATATATCATCTTATGGAACAACCAACAATCCAATAAGAATCGACTTAGTTGTATCGTGCTCAACATAAGACACACAATGGAGCCTTCACGGTAAAACATAGCAATATGGATCAATGAAGATCAATACCGTGGATAACATACAAGGATCTATCTATTTTCCATCATAACGATATAATAGACTTTATCCTCGTCAAACAAAAGATTTTATCCTATTTTCTATCAAATACATGATTGCATAGCCTTAACTTTTGTATTTGTCAAAAGTCCATTCACCCTTTCATCAATATGAATATCAGTTCATGAACGACTTTACTTTTGACCGCAATATGGGACCTTCAAGTTCACGGACACAAACAATACATATCCCATAAAAATATTGCAACATATCAAACCATTAAAATACTGCAATAACATCATCCTCCAAATATTTTTAGAATTTAAAACCAATAAACCTAAAAAATAACATAAGAAGATGAAAACAAAAATAGCTATGTGTAGTCACAATCATCTCTATTCAAAGCACTAGTTATTCTTCCAACTAATCCAAAAAGAAGACATCCTAGGCATCTAAACTCAAAAACAGACTCTTAGACCAAAACTCAGACACTAAGGATCAAAAGGACTTTTCTGGAAACGCATGAGTCTTGTGATCATCGAGCTTATGAGAGACAGCAACCTCATCAACCCTTGAGGAAACATCCTTTTTGAGAGGTTCTTTCACGTTGTTCTTCATTATAGCAAGGTTACAGTTAACCTTTTTCAACTCAGCTCTTACATCATCAAGACACTTAATAGTTCCAACAATTTGCTGAGAATCAATGATCACCTTAGATTGAATCTTCTCCCCAATATCTGAGTAAGAAACAGGAGATTGAGGAAAAGATCTTTCAACTTCAACAAGGGTTTCCTTCTCTTTATCAAACTCAAAATATATACCATTATCAACAAAGTCTTCAGATAAGTCCCATGAAGAAGAAGCCATTGATGAGAAGCCTAGAGTGAAAGTTTTAACACAATAGGAAGGGTATATAAACGTATTTGAGAGAATTAGGGTTTAACGGTAGGTAAGAGACTAAATTCAAAACCGTATATGTACCCTTATGAGGACCCAACACAAAGCATGAAGTTTTTGAAAGGCAAGACAAAACTAACAAAAGAAATACAAAACGAAGATAAAATACTCATGTAAAAGTATGTGACTGATTATCCATCTAAGAACGATAAGAAAATAGCTAGATAATCATAGTTACTTTGCACAGAGTATACCTATTTAATTCTCACACAACTAGGATTTTTGGTGAGTGAGATATCAACCTTGTGATTAATTCGCACAAGTATGCGCATCTAGCTCATTAAATGACCATGGCTTTTTTTTAGCCTTCCTTCTTCGATTATCCCTCAGTTCAGAAGAATATGGCATAGCTTGTTCTGCATATCCTTCTGAAGGCTTTTTCTGAGGACTAAATATAGAACCTCTTGAAATTGGTTCAAGTGGATCAGAATAGATGGGAATCCATCTTCTAGATTTAGATTTACCAAAAGCATAAACATGGGGAATACATTCATTAAAAACATAAGAGTTTAAGTGGTTAGAATGTACCTGTGATATGTGACGACTTCTAGGAAGAGATCCATGTTTATAAGACTTTTGGTTTTCTGTGGGTATTTGGTTCACCGCGGTAGTCGATTGACTATTTGTTCCATCGACAGTTGATAGCAGCAAATTACGGAGTTTAGAAATTTGTTTCTTTCTTTCAAAGCAATGGATAGCGTAGTGATTTCCTTTTCCAGAGAAGGTACAGGTTCGTGGAGGTGAAGAAACAACAGGCACTTGTTTAAACTTCATAGCCACCGGAGAAGATTGTAGGTTATGAAAACTTTTCTTAACACAATCTTCATCAGGATAAACTTTCATTATGTATAGTAACTCATGAGAATTAGTTTGTAAAGAAGAATATTTCTTTAAAACAGAGTTTTCCTTTTCCAAGGATTTTCACTGTTGATTGGCTATGACAAGCGATGCTTCAAGTTCCTTTTTCTCAACACGAAGTCTGTCAAGATCGGATGAATGCGTCTTGATCAAACAATTTTCTCTAATTGAGCCTTCTTTGACCAGCTTTTCAAGATCACAAATATTTTCACGATGTATATTGTTTTCTTGAAGAAGTTTCTCAATTTCCTTAACGAATGACCATATAATGTTGTAGAGTACTTTTTCACGATCAATAGACTTTTCGAATTCATCCATGAGCTGTATATGATACTTGAGATCAACAAACTCTGTAGAATTTTTTGAAGTTCTGGTGAGCTCCATTTCAGCTTTTGCCATTATGTCCAAAGTCTCATTGGAGGAAGAATGACCAACACAGGATGGAATAGTCTTCCTACCTCGGGATTCGAAAGAATCATCTAAGGAGTGTCTCTTTGAGGTATTTCCGAGACGCTTGATAATGTTGACAGCTTTAGGAGGCATTTTGTTATGCGTAAGAGATTCTGTCCACAGACTCAGATTGCCACAAACACACTTATGAGGTCTTCAACGTGTTTTCCTGCTCTGATACCAATTGAAAAAACGGGGGTCTAACAACACCACCCAATATTTCCCTTAGCAATGTGTGTGGACTAACTACGAAATACTTTGCTAGAGAATCAACTAGACAGTCATACTCAATCAAGATAAAAAGTATCTCAAGGAGTTAATATCTCTTCACTTGTTTTGATTTACTCAAGCTAAAAAAATAGCGAGTCTTTTTAATCAAACACAAGGAATAACTTGGACGGTACCAAAGACCAATGTCCAAGGATAAATTAATATCAATCAACAACCAAAGGTTGGATTTCCAATTGATGATCACGAACGCACAACCTGTATTATTTCAATTATATAAAATATAATGCGGAAAAGAAATAACACATACACCAGAAATTTTGTTAACGAGGAAACCGCAAATGTAGAAAAACCTCGGGACCTAGTCCAGATTGAATACATACTGTACTAATCCGCTACAGACACTAGCCTAATGCAAACTAACTTCGGACTGGACTATAGTTGAACCCATATCAATCTCCCACTGATACAAGGTACAGTTGTACTCCTACGCCTCTGATCCCAGCAGGATACTGCGCACTTGATTCACTTAGCTGATCTCACCCACAACCAAGAGTTGTTGTAACCCAAAATCACAGACTTGATAATAAACAGATCTGTCTCACACAGAAAAGTCTATCAAAGGATAAATGTGTCTCCCACAGATAAACCCTAGGTTTTGTTCCGTCTTAAGATATAAAATCAAGGTGAACAGGAACCAATTGATAATCCGGTCTTATATTCCCGAAGAACATCCTAGATTAATCAATCACCTCTCTACAATCCTTCCTGACTACACAAGCGGATTGTCGAGGAATCACAAAAGTGAGACGAAGACATTTGTGACTTCTTTATCTTGCCTATCAGAGAACTCTCACGATCTCAAGCCAATCAATCGATTGTACTCGTACGATAAAAGATGCAAGATCAGATCACACAACTACGATAAAGTAGTATCGGTCTGGCTTCACAATCCCAATGAAGTCTTTAAGTCGTTAACCTGATTTTAGAGAAGAAAATAAAAGGTTAATGGAGATCGACTCTAGCGAGTGCACTAGTAGCACACAAACGTGTAGGGATTAGGTTTGCTCAATGCTAGATGTCTCCTTTATATAGCCTTCAAATCAGGGTTTTGCCTTAGTTACAAAGCAATTCTTATTCACCGTTAGATGAAAACCTGATTTAGATTCAAGCTAATATTTCTCAACCGTTAGATCGAAAACTTAGCTTGTCACACACACTTGGGAAAACGTTTACTGGGTTCGTGAAAACCATGCCCAAACATGTACGTTCATGTTGGTTCAACATAGTAACCAAAAAGGTCAACCATATGAGCATTTCATATTAACCTTGTTCTTCTTCACCATAACTACTACAATTGACTCAAATGAAATAGTTATAGAGTTGTTCAATTGCTATGAGATCTTATGTAACTACACAAGACACAGTTGAAACAGAGATGATTCGATTCGATTGAATCGGCTCATGAATATTATAGCCACGGTTTGCATAAAGCATTCCTTAGTAATTTAATGTTTCATGTTCAAAGCACATCTTTAGATCATAACCTCTTAAGTTCACAAACAAGTTCGCGGAATTAAGTTAATCGGTTGAGTTTTCAAACGCAGCAGAAATTCTCGATTCGAGAACTTCCGCCAGTTCGCGGACTGGGTTCGCAGACTGAGTTCGCGGACTTAGCACACAAACGAGTTTTGGAAATCTCAGCAGAAATTCTCGATCGAGAACTTCCGACAGTTCGCGAACTGAGTCTGCAGACTGGTTTCGCGAACTTGGCAATCCAATTCCACAATCCTCCTGATTTATCTTGATCAACAAAGTTCGAAAACTTCGGTTCAAGGAATACATGGTTATGTAATCTAAACTCACATTTCAATCATTGAGACATTCTCAGAGGACGCTATGTATCCGTTATTCACAGAGCGATTCACGTCAGAGCAATTATCAAAGCGATTGAAACTTTCATGACTTTCGTCACTAGGTGAAGATAAACCCGATCAAATCGAGACGCTTTACTAACACACGATATCGAGATAAAAGATAAGCAATGAATGCTCAACTCGAAATATCAAGAGTGTATGATCTAGTATATAAAGTATACGAATTTTTGTCTCATAAGAAGTAGAAGATAAAATAGATAGACTTTTGAGTGATAGATAAGTTCAAGTCTCCACATACCTTTTTGTTGATGAAGTTCCACGGTTCCTTGTATAGATCTTCGTCGTTGTCGTTGAATCGCCATGAAGTCCTTGAGATTAACTACAATTTTCTTATCCTAGTCCGAGACTTAGCTATGTAGGATAGAAATCAAGCCTCATAGTTTTGATCACTAACATTGACAAACATGCTTGAGATAGCAACGCATGCGAGGTTGACCGAGCTATGCTCTAACAGATTAATCATAAGTTCTCTTGTAATTAGTCTAGTTGAGTATTCGTATATTCCACAAATTCTTGTGTTGAGTATATGAAAGGCTACACTATCATGTTCTATTGGTTAATGTAGTCATATATTCCGTATGGTTTTCCTTATGTTGAGTATGAGAACGATTAAGTTAGTCATCTCCGTATGATTACCTTAGTCGTAGCTCCGTAAGTTTACTTATGTTGAGAACTTTCAATTAAATTGATCACTTTTGTGGTTTGATTTAGTTGCGTATTCCAATTGAATTAATCATGGGTTTACTTGTGATTAATTTGGTTGAACTTTGGATATAGAAAATAATTTCTATGGTTTTTGGTGTCCAAATTAAAAATCCTTCTTTTCTTTCGAAATTAAGGTCATTATTGTTGTTCTTTCGGGAATGACACCAAATGGGGGAGAGTTCTTTTGAACTTGTGCTTAATGGTAATATGTTGCGGGGTATGCGGTTGTGGAATTTTATAGGGTTTATCTTGTATCTTAAAACTCCTTGATGAATGCATTAATCTTCGGCTTTATGATTGCATATAAATTAAGTTGGTATCTATTTTTCTTTTAGTCTATGAAATGTCTCTTGTGGAAATTTCATTATGATATCGTTCTTGTACCTTTGCCAATTTTATTGACAAAAAGGGGGAGAAATATTGTAGTTCACTCTACAAATACATATGGTTTTCGGATCATCGTGTAAGGGGGAGTGGTTTCCATGATCGAGATGGAGTATTCACAAAGGGGGAGTGATGCATATCACCGTAGTATTATTGTTAAATTTGTGATACAATTGGACTTTGATGTTACATAATAATACTATGACACTGTATAATAATGATCGAGAATCTCGATTTCTCTCATTGTTAGCTATGGATATTAAATAACGGTGTTGCTAAACTTACAACCTTTGGGATCATTGGAGTACTTGGAAGGACGAAGATTTCAGGGAACGTTGAAGATTAGACTATGGAATATGAGCCACCAAAGTTTATCTCTTTTGTATTCCATATGTATTAATAGTTTTGTCACTAAAATTGACAAAGGGGGAGATTGTTAGAGAATAGCTCGGTTGACCTCGCATGCGTTGCTATCTCAAGCATGTTTTTCAATGTTAGTGATCAAAACTATGAGTCTTGATTTCTAGCCTACATAACTAAGTCTCGGACTAGGATAGAAAAGTGTAGTTGAGCTCAAGGACTTCATGGTAATTTATCATACAACAAAGAAGATATATACAAGGAACCGTGTAACTTCATCAACAAAAAAGTATTTAGAGACTTAAACTTATCTATCATTCAAAAGTCTATCTATTCTATCTCCTACTTCTTATGAGACAAAAGTCGTATGCTATTTAGACTAGATCATACACATTTGACATTTCGAGCTGAGCATTCATTGCTTATCTTTTATCTCGAATTCGTGTATTGGTAAAGAGTTTCGCTCAAGTTTATCTTCACCTAGTGACGAAAGTCATGAAAAGTTTCAATCCTTTTGAGAATTGCTCTGACGTGAATCGGTCTGTGAATAACGGCTACATAGCGTCCTATGAGAATGTCTCAATGATTGAAATGAGAGTTTAGATTACATAACCATGTATTCCTTGAACCGAAGTTTTCGAACTTTGTTGATCAAGAGAAATCAGAAGGATTGTGGAATTGGCTTGCCAAGTCCGCGAACCCAGTTCGCAGACTCAGTCCGCGAACTGGCGGAATTCTCGACCGAGAATTTCTGCTGGATTTCCAAAACTCGTTTGTGTTCTTAGTACACGAACTCACTCCGCGAACCCAGTCCGCGAACTGGCGGAAGTTCTCTTTCCGAGAATTTCTGCTGAGTTTGGAAAACTCAACCGATTAACTTAAGTCCGCGAACTTGTTTGTGAACTTAAGAGGTTATGATCTAAAGATGTGCTCTGAACATGAAACATTAAATTACTAAAGAATGCTTTACGCAAACCGTGGCTATAATTTTCATGAGTCGATTCAATCGAATCGAATCATCTTTGTTTCAATTGTGTCTTGTGTAGTTACATAAGATCTCATAGCAATTGAACAACTCTTTAACTAGTTCACTTGAGTCAATTGAACTAGTTATGGTGAAGAAGAACAAGGTTAATATGAAATGCTCATATGGTGAACCTTTTGGGTTACTATGTTGAACCAACATACACGTACACGTTTGGCAAGGTTTTCACGAACCCAGTAAAATGTTTACCCAAGTGTGTGAGACAAGCTAATTTTTCAATCTAACTGTTGAGAAATATTAGCTTGAATCTAAATCAGGTTTTCATCTAATAGTGAATAAGGATTGCTTTTTAACTAAGGCAAAACCCTAATTTGAAGGCTATATAAAGGTGACATCTAGCATTGGGAAAAACTAATCCCCACACGTCTGTGTGATACTAGTGCGCTCACTAGAGTCGATTCTCCTTTAACCTTTGGTTTTCTTCTCTAAAACCAGGTTAATGACTTAAAGACTTCATTAGGATTGTGAAGCCAGACCGATACTACTTTTATCGTAGTTGTGTGATCTGATCTTGCATCTTCTATCGTATGAGTAGAATCAATTGATTGGCTTGAGATCGTTAGAGTTCTCCGATAGGCAAGATAAAGAAGTCACAAACATCTTCGTCTCACTGTTTGTGATTCCTCGACAAACCGCATGTGTAGTCAGGAAGAATTGTAGAGAGGTTATTGATTAATCTAGGATGTTCTTCGGGAATATAAGACCGGATTATCAATTGGTTTCTGTTCACCTTGATTTTATATCTTAAGACGGAACAAAACCTAGGGTTTATCTGTAGGAGACAGATTTATCCTTTAATAGACTTTTCTATGTGAGACAGATTTCTTTATTATCAAGTCTGTGATTTTTGGTTACATCAACTCTTGGTTGTGGGTGAGATCAGGTAAGGGAATCAAGTGCGTAGTATCCTGCTGGGATCAGAGGCGTAGGAGTACAACTGTACCTTGGATCGTTGGGAGACTGATTGGGGTTCAACTATAGTCCAGTCCGAAGTTAGCTTGGAGTAGGCTAGTGTCTGTAGCGGCTTAATACAATGTGTATTCAATCTGGACTAGGTCCCGGGGGTTTTCTGCATTTGTGGTTTCCTCGTTAACAAAATTTCTGGTGTATGTGTTATTTCTTTTCCGTATTGTATTTTATACAATTGAAATAATACAGGTTGTGCGATCGTGATCATCAATTGTAAATTCAACCTTTGGCTGTTGATTGATATTGATTGATCCTTGGACATTGGTCTTTGGTACCGTCCAAGTATTCCTTGTGTTTTGATTAGGACTCACTGATTTCTATTAGCTTGAGTAATATCAAAAACAAGAGAGAGATATTAACTCCTTGAGATACTTTTATCTAGATTGAGTCTGACTGTCTAGTTGATTCTCTAGTAAAGTATTTTCGGAGTTAGAGCGTCCACAGTGGGAGAGTAAACCCAAATATTTGGTCTTTTGAACAGACGTAGTGGAACGTACTATCGATCAAATTTTGATCAACGACTAAAACCCAGAGTATATTTGGTCTGGGACCAAGACTAAACCCAGATATAGTTGAGCGTTGATATACTTCACGCCCCACCACCAGGCGGACATATAGTGCACGTCCCACATCAGGCGTTGGTATAGTCTACGCCCCACACCAGGCGTTGGTATAGTTTACGCTTCACATGGGGCGTACGTAAAGTCTACGCCCCATTTTTTTTTTAATTATTTTGTATGGGGCGGGCATTATACCCCCGCCCCATTCTTTGTTTCCAAAATCATTTTAGTGGGGCGGGCATTATACCTCCGCCCCACTTCTTTCATTTTTTTTTTAGTGCACGTCCCAATCAGGCGTTGGTATAGTCTACGCCCCACACCAGGCGAACGTATAATGTACGTCTGACCAAATTTAGTCTTTCCACCGTAGCGTCACACACCATACTAAACCCAAAATTTGATCTTTTTTTCCCTCTTTGGTCTTTGGTTATACTCGCACCATTGCAGTTGCTCTTAGTCCATACAGATTTCTAAGCGAAATATTGGGTGGTGTTGTTAGATGATGAGTGCTAAAAAGTGCATATTTCTATATCTTTTTCTTGGCAATTAACTCATCTTTTGTGCTCTAATTCTCCATTTTAACCCATATTCTGTATTTTCATTGTTTTCAAGAATAAATACTTTTCTTAATTAATTTTGCATTTTTAGGTTCTAAATAAAGCTTGGATGGAATTGCGGAGCGAAAAGAGCAGAAACGTGGTGGAAAGTCGATAGGAATCCCGCAAGAAGGCCGCGAAGAATGTTGTGCACAAGACTCAAAGTCTAGAAATGGGCTTGGAAGGAAGAATTTGTTCTTAAAGAAGAAGTGGGCTCAGAATTGTCTAAGCCCAAACTCTAACCTAAGTCCAATACCAAGCCCAAAGCCTTCCTAAGCTCGTAGCCGTCAGATTGGATCCACAGATGCATCCAACGGTCGCTTCATCACAGTGCATCAAACTCTGAAGCTCCTGTCAAACATCATAGCACCTAACTCTCATCTGGATCGTCAGAATTGTTGTATCAAGAATCTAACGGTCGCTCAAGATCTGCCTCCGTCTCGCCGTTAGATCGATCCATCATCTTCGCATCCAACGTCTCATCCTTGCTGTGCATCAACATTTGCTACACCCGCTCAACACCCGATTACCAAACACCTATACCCCGCACCAAACAACCCCTTCTCCTATTCTCCATCGAACCCATCTTCTTCTCCGTCTGCAACTCCACTGCCTCTTCTCAACCACCACCACAACCACCATCTCTTCGTCGCCAACCACCACCAAAAGCCATCATGGCTATCACCTACTAATGCCTACCTATTTCCCCCTTCTTTCTAGCCAGCTATCATACCAATTTCTCTCCTAGGGTTTCAGAGACAGGAAAGAAGAGAAATTGATAAAATAGCTCGAGCTAGAGGAGCAGTTGGAACATGAGATGGAGAAGGAAGAGCAGAGGAAGGATGGGTCGAAGACATGGGAACGAATAATCCCATCAAATTAGGTAAATCAGTAACCCTAATTTCTGCTGATTTGGGGATTTGGGGAAAAACATTGTATGAACCCTAATTGGGATTCTGGGTATAAATAGAATGTGGGTGTGATGTTGTGGGTATGCCTGGACTAGCCAGTGCTTCACCCAAGAGGACTGGAATAGCCAGTGCCTCAAGGGTTAGTTTTTACTTTAAATGATGTTGTACATTTCAATTGTTTTTATCCTATCCATGCTTTGATCTTGTTGTGCTTGAATTGTCTAGGATTGAACATCCTTTTAGGTTGTTAAAACACTAACCAAGATTCTCTGCGAGTAGTTGCAGTGTGAGAGCCCCAATTACTACAAGGTTTAGAATTATCTTAGTGCCTTTAGCCTCCTTTCTAGACCAACCCTTAGATGAACAGCCGGCTTTGAAACGCAACTGTCATCTAGTTATTCAGAAAGCCTAGAAGCTGACTAATAACTAACAAGGGACAAGAACATAGCTGGAGGACCTGCCTTTGTTTCTTTATCACTGCCCTTGGCTCACATCCTTGGTTTGTTTATCTTTGTTTCAATGTTTCTTATTCACTGCCACTGAATTTCACTTTCTTTGTTCTCTGTCACTGTCTTAGGCTTGGTTTCTAGCAGTTACTGCCTTGTTAATTTAGATAACTAGCTTAAAAACTTCAACTATACACCCTAGTCTCTGTGGTTCGACCCTGCCTTGCACACTCACTACAACAGACCCTGTGCACTTGCAGGTATCATTTCTGTGACTCTTTTAGAGAGCCACCATTAGACCCACGCTTTTTCAAACGCTAATTTAGGCAAAGTTTCTACGCCAACCAAGCCAAGTAACGTTTCCCAGAGCATTGGGATTGACGTGGAAACATGGACAATGTTTCCAGAGCCATATTTGGGTCTAACACCAATATGCCAAAACAGTTGCCACGGCTACGCCACTGGCATGCCACTATGCCATGGCTACGCCAGGTACCACTATGCCAATGACGCCACTTTTCTATACAACTGTATATAGCTATAACCAATGGCCATCCTTTCTCATAAGCTACAATCTCAGCCGTCCAAATTCGCCATGGAATGGACAAGCCTTTGGAAAGTTTTAGGCGGCCATCCAAGGCAAGCCTAATAGCATCACATGATATTTTCCTATGGAAAGTCTCTGGACTTTGACTTGCCACACGTAGAAATCTGCTACACGTTTTTCACAAAACACTCGAGACATCAAACATGTCACAAAATGGGGGATGTTCATCAAGGTATTGGTCTGGCGGTTTACAGCGTGCGACGTGCAACACGTCCATCATAAGAAAGTGTCAGGAAAATAGGGCGGTTAGTGGAGGCAAGAAGTAGTGGGTGTAAACAAACCCGCTTCCTTCATAGTGGAGGCTTGGTTTCTAGCAGTTACACATTACTCCACTCTTCCATTACTCAATCATTCCCACTTCCTACGAGACCAGGGTGTATTCGATTATGACTTGTATAAATAGGTTTTACCTATTTTCCATCAAAACAACAAGTTTTGGTGAGAACAACAACACAGTATCCAGAAAAATACCAAAGAACTGATAGCTTTCATTCCGTAAGCCAGTTCCAAATTCTGATACAAGTCATAAAATAGCCACACCTTCAGAATTAACCATTCTGGTCTCAACACCTTCTTCGCTTCCCTCCCTAAGACCAACTCTTCTCTTTCACTTTGTAACTTCAACTATACTGGAACGACCATTTCTTGGTTTAGGCCAGGATTGTACAGATTTATCTCTCGAATCTAAAGTACTCTCGTGTAATGCATTTGTTTTAGGTTTAGACTCGTTTCTCATCCACACACCCAAATTTACCAAAACCAGCAGAAACAGTTTTTACCCACAAACAATTGGCGACCACAGTGGGAGATTAATCTCTCGGTTGCAATTCCAGTTTCAAAAGATGGTCGGTCTTAGAACTGATTCCAAAAATCCAAGTTCCGTTTAGAACCTGGCGAATGGAGACATCCCTCCTCCCAACGCTACACCTAATGGTGTAGCTAATGAAGAAAACCCAAGGTTGGTCGAGTTGGCACGAGTCCATGAGATCCACACAAGGAACATGGACCTGATGAAGGAAGCAATAAACAACATACTCAGTTTTCTTGTCATATTAACGTTAGATTGGAGCGGCTCACCTGTTCCAGAAATTCCAGCACTGGGGACTGATGCCTCGGATGATTGTCCTCAGATCAATAGTTTCACCACCAATCATAGGCCAGTGGACCAGGAAGCAGCCTCTTTGGTAAAAAGTTTGTGTGAACTTCTACACCTTTTAAAGGATCAACGAGCAGAGACGTTTGATGCAATCAGTAAAATAGCCTTAGACGCACGTTTGGCTCCTTCACGACCAGAGACTTTAAGAATGTCAGAGATGTCGGTCAACAACGTTACATTTACTGGAGACGGCATGATGGCAGAGGAAGGTCATAACAGATCCCTACATGTCACTACTCGCATCAAGTATTCAGAATTCAAGAGATCTCTCATTGATACGGGAGAATCCTCAAATGTTATCACCCTTAGGAGACTTAGGACAGCTAAGGTGCGACCAAGTAAGATCATACAGTAGCCTACCATGATGACAGATTTCGAAGAAAACCGAACCAGCACGTATGGGTACATCAGTCTGAATCTGTCAGTGGGACAAGTCCAGTCGAGGGTGAAATTCGAAGAAATAGAGAAGGATCCAAATTACCACATGATATTGGGGATATCTTGGCTCCATGATAACCGAATCGTCCCTTCAACGTATCACCAATGCCTGAAAACTATGCTGAACGAGGAAGTTATCCGCATTCCCACGTCATTGTCTCCTTATGCACCAATTTGTGGTGTAGAGTTGTTCGAGCCGAAGGAAAATTCACGAGACTCATCAGGCAAGGTTTACCGCACTCCGCTCCCCACATAGACCTCCATTGAGAAGAAGACAGACTTGCGTCACTAAACAAAGGAACCCAATCCTGCAGCACACCTCCAGCATCAAGACACACTAATTCTCCACCATCAACCAAGAGGGAGCGCGTTTTTGTTGCAAGTCATGAAGAAAAAGGGAAAACCGACGCTGCTGTTAGCAATTAGCAGGGGAGACTGCCACCCAGTCTCTCTGCCCAATAGAATGCAACCACAACAGCAAGCCACAAGAAGAAGTACCAGATGCACCGCGAAAACTACAAGATGGAACCAACTCTACTAAGGATAAACTCGAAGTTATCAACATCGGAAGTGAAGAATCTCCTCGGCCTGTTTCCATTAGCTCGGCTCTATGCACAGATGAGCGCACTAAACTTGTGGACCTTTTTTTATAGGAAAGTTTCTTTAATTGAGAGATCAATGTGTTACATTGTTGTCCTGATCAATCGGGCCTTTTATGTCATGTGGAAATTCAGACTGAAAAACAAAACGAGTCTTAGTGACTCTAGCTCGTTTATCTAGCTTGTCTGCAACACCATTAGCATCTCTTCTAACTGAGATACACTTCCAATGCCTAATGCTACCAAGTAAAAACTGAATATCTAAAATAAAATGCTGGTTCATCCAATGAACATAAGAGATCTGCTCATTGATTGACTTCACAACTACCTCACTATCACTCTCAAAAATTACTTTATTAAGATTTTTGGCTCTTGCTAAATTGACAGCAGCTAGCATTGCTCTGCAGTCAAGCTCCTCCACTTCAATTCCCTAATTCATTCCTCCATTAATGTATTCCCCTTGGACTCCAAAGCAGGTACCTGCAAAATTCCTAATAATTAGTCCAATTCCACCTTGAGAATGCAGATTCTGAAATGAAGCATCTAAATTAATTTTCAAATAACCATCATTAGGAGGCAGCCATCTTTGGACCTGCAGGCAATTTGTAATACCATTTGAAGAAGAACAATTCAACATAGTTAAATCATTAATCCTAGCCACTGAAAGAGACCTATCAGGATTCTTATTCAAAAACTTTGGCATACCTATCTTTCCATATGGTCCAAATAGTGACCATAAATGTTTTGATTATTTATTCCCTTGTAATACCAGAACCAAAAACAAGGTTTGCACCTGCAGAGAACCAGGATATAACCCATTTTGTACCATGTTGTGCTATCACAGTACTCACATTAATATTTACTGCTAAAACCAGATAGATCTTGCATAAGGACAATGAAAAAAAAAGATGGTCACTAGTTTCAGAAACATGATTACATAAACTGCAATGGAGCTCTATACCATTCTTATGTCTAGAAAGATTATCCCTAGTTGGTATTATATACCTAATGCATTTCCATGTGAACAATTTAATTTTATGAGGAAGTTTAACATTTCAAACAGATTTCCAAACCTGAGCTGAGACAACAGTTGTTCCTGCAGGAAAATTTGTATTTTTAGTAATCACATTGTATACACTTTTAACAGAGAATTGACCTCTTCTATCTGGTAACCAGATAAGTTTATCATTACCAGAAAGTGGCACATTCATAGCAAGAATTTTCCTAGCACATTCCTCAGTAAAGAGATAGTAAATCAAATGGACATTCCAAGACTTAGTATTTTCTATAAACAGATCAGAGACATAAACATAAGAAAAAGTATTCACAAGTCCAGTAGCAGGGATAGGAGGATGATCTAAACAAACCACCCAACAGTCTAACCAAATTTTAGTTTTAGTACCACAACCAATAGACCAAAAATTGTTTTCCTTAATGATCCCAATGCACCTATAAATACTCCTCCATATCCATGAGCAACTTTCATTAAGTTTGTTCAAATGAAGTATACTACAATCTTTAAAGTACTTAGCACTTAAAATCTGAACCCATAATTCCTCATCCTCAGTGACAATTTTCCAAACTAACTTACAAATGAGAGTAATATTAAAGCTCTCCAGGTCTCTAAATCCTAATCCCCCTTGTTCCTTTGACTTATTAATACTATACCATGAGATAAATTTAATAACCTTACCTGTCTTATGCCCCCACTAAAAATTCAGTTGAAGAGAATCCAGCTTATCAATCAGTGTAGTTGGAATCTTAAAACAACCCATTTGGTAAGTAGGTAAATAATTCAACACAAATTTAATTAAAGTAGACCTACCAGCCTGATTGAGAGTGATACTTACAAAAAATTTAAGTCTAGCTTCAAAGGATTGCACAATGGGATCAAAAGATTTCACCTTAGAATGTCCTAATAACAGAGGAGCACCCAAATATTTCTCAGAATCTGAAACAATAGACATATTAAGAGCTCTAACAATAAATTCACAGTATCCAGGACTGAGATTGTGGCTGAAATAGACACAATATTTGTCAAAGTTAAGCATTTGACCTGATAAAGAACCAAAATTCTCAAGAATCTTAAGGATATCATTAACATGCTGCATATTAGATTGTCCAAAAATAAAAATGTCATCAGCAAAAAGCAAGTGAGAAATAGGAGGAGCCTTCCTAGAAACTTTGACACCAGTTATAATTTTGTGATTCTCAGCAACTAATAAGGACCTAGAGAGGTATTCCATGGATAGTATAAAGAGATAAGGAGATATAGGATCTCCTTGTCTAATACCTCTAGTTGGCTCAAATTGATCACAGGGTGACCATTTAACAAAACACTAATATTGGTAGTAGTCACACAATGCATTATCAGATTACAGAAATCCGTATTAAAGCCAAATTTTAGCAAAACATTGTTGAGAAAACTCCATTCAAGTCTGTCAAATGCCTTTGACAGATCAAGTTTAATAGCCATAGTACCATTATAACCTTCTTTATGCTTCATAGAATGGATCATTTCATGAGCAATAATAATATTGTCATGAATTTCCCTTCCTGGTACAAAAGCAGCTTGATAAGGAGAAACAAGTTTTTTTAGTAAAGGTTTTATTCTATTAGCTAAGATTTTTGAAATAATCTTATAAGAAACATTGCACAAGCCTATTGGTCTAAATTCAGATGGCAATTTAGGACTCTTACACTTAGGAATAAGAGAAAAATAAGTCTTATTAAGACTCCTAGGCATGTGACCATATTGAAAAAACCTTTTAACAACTTCAATAACATCCTTACCAACAATCTGCCACTGGGTTTGATAAAAACCTGCCTGGAAACCATCAGGTCCAGGAGAGCTCCAAGAAGGCATGCTTTTAACAACATTCTCAATTTCAGTATCAGTAGGAATCATATTTAAAACATCATTATCAGCCTCAGTAATGACACTAACATCAAAATCACCATTAGAGTAAACATGATTAGAAGTACTAGAAACAGTACTAAAATGAGCAGTAAGCAAATTACTAATATCATTTCTTTCCTTTAACCAGTTCCCATTTGAATCACATAGCACATTAATAGTATTAGAACACATTCTCTTATTTACCATTGTATGAAAATATCTAGTATTATTATCCAAATCCAGACCAGTTTTATCTCTAGACTTCTCCCTGTAAAATTCATATTGAATTTTATACCATTGTTCAATCTCATTAGTAAGATACTTCACTCTATCATGTTGTGTGTCAGAATAGGTTTCTTTTTGAGCAGAGTCAAGAGCATCTTGGAGATTTTTGACATTCTTGTGAATATCACCAATCTCCATTCTATTCAACTGAGATAAAGCTATTCTAGCACTATGTTGTTTTTGTTTCAATTTGAAAGCCCTTGAAAATCAACATTCCAAGAGTGTTCAAGTTGATCTTTAAAACCATTTTGACTTATCCAAGTTCTAAAAAACTTAAAAGGTCTCCAAAGATGTTTGGGGATAGGATCAGTTATGAGAAGAACATGACAATGATCAGAAACAATGAAATTCAAATGAATTAATTTAGCAGAAGAAAAGGAAAGAGCCCAATCATTATTGCATAAAGCCATATCTAATCTTGCTTTCCTACTACCAGTACCAAAAGAGTTACTAGTCCCTTCCTTCATAACCAATATCAAATAAACCTGCATCATTAACTTTATTCTAAACCCATCTATCAGAAGTGTTATTATGCTTATCTAAATGAAAATTTAGGTCCCCCAAAAGAATCTAAGGTTGTCTGACATCATTACTAAAATCAGCTAAGAAATTCCACCGAGTTTTATTAGGTTAAGAGTAAGTTGAGACATACATGAAAGAGATAAGAGCTTTAGGTTTACTAGGATCCAACTGTATTACTACATGGATTATATTATTATCACAACCTATAATTTCTACATCAATACCATCTTTCCACATAAGAATTAAACCCCCCAGCTTTACCTACTCTATCAATACAAGTATAATTGAGATAATGTATTGACTGAGCTATAGAAATCATTTTAGTTTCATCAACTTTTGTTTTACAAAGAAAAATGAAATCAGGATTTTGAGACCTAACAAAATTTTGAAATTGTTGTTTAGTAAAACTATTTGCAATACCATGCACATTCCAAAAAATAATTTTCATATTAAAAAGATTTTTATAAAAAGAGAAAACAGAAAGATTAAGAAATACCTCAGTCCCAGTTGTGCTTCCAGTTTGATTATCCCTTGTTGTGATTATATGAGTTGCTTGTGAAGACACAGGATTATCAGCACTATTAGCATCATGATCCAAAACATATGATTCTGGATTTTCATTTCTCTGCCTTTTACCAAGTCTTTCCCCACCATTCACATGATCCTGAGCAGCTCCAACAGTTGAACTAGATTCCATAAAAAATCCATCCTTTGGAGGTACAAAAGCTTTCCCTTTGCTGATATTCTTCTGGAGTAATTTAGGTATTTGATCCCCTCCCTTAGATATCACAATTTGATTCCTTTCACCCTTCTTAATCTCACCAAAATAATGTGGTTTTCCATGAACCTTAGCTAGATAATCTGCAGCAGCTTTGCAGGCATCTTTAGTGTGATTGAGAATAAAACAGTTGAGACATATTTTGTGTGGCTATTTTTCATAGAAAAACTTAATCCATCTGGTTGAGCCTGCATCTGTGATATCCATAACACCCCTTCTCAGTGGATAATTAATATCCACTTGGATACAAACTTTCACATGCTCTCCTTCAAGAGGCATACTATCTTAAGGATGAATTGCTAAAACCTGCCCAATGGTTCTTCCAATCTTAGTAATAGCCTTCACATTCATATGTTCTGGTAATAATCTCTTCACCTGAATCCAGAAACATTGCTTATCCCAGTATAATTCCTGATAAATAACCCCAGAATCATAGAACCTCAAACTGATAAGATAACCATTTAATACTCCTAGGACGAGTATCAAAAACATTCTTTTGGGTATCTCGATCCTTAAAACGAAACTCAATGATATTACCATCAAGTTCAAAAACTTTAAGACCCCCTTCTGAAATAAAATCCCACACATAACCAATGTGATTCTTCACAACTTTCAAACCCATTTTTCCTTCAATGATTATTTTCCCCACAAGACTAAACTCTTCATCTCTTTCTGTTTTATCTTTAATATCTTCAGCTTTATGATACACGACCTCTTCTATGTCCCCAAGATCAATAGCAGCTTGCATGAAATTTGAAGCCAGATCCGAAACATATTTTTCACCTTCTTCCGCCATGGATACAAGATTAATATTTCTCTGAACAGATTGATGAAGTTGATTGGTACAATAGAATATAGATTTCAATTGACATTTATAATGAAATAACCCTAGTGAAATAAGGGATTGAGTTGAATTTTGATAGATATTTAACCGAGAATCATGAGATAGAGATAATCATATGAAAGGTTTGTTTTCATTTTTTAGGAAATATATTTTCTGAGAGTTGAATCACAGCTGTAAATTGAATCGATAATTACGAGAGAAAATAAAGAAAGTTGTTTGTAACGAGCTTTTTGAATTTTCAAAATCCTCCAAACGCGGCATCTGTTAACACACTGAGGAGAATCGGCAGAGAAAAACCCAGAGAATAGAACTTGATAATCTGTGAGATCACAGTAGCTTCAAAAAGCTTCATGACAACTGTTGCAAACACTTGAATCACAACTTCAAACATGGTAAACACCATATGGTATAATACTAACTGTAAACACATTCAGGATAAAATTAGCAAGACATGATAGAAACTTAAAATCAAAAGTGATATATAAAAAACTAAAGAAACCTGCAAAAACCAACTTAAAATCAGTATCAATTCAAAGTAGACATGAAACAATTAAAATCAGAAACAAAAAAGAAAGATTTAACCGAAAAATGCAGAAAAAGTTTGATGAAAAAATTGACTGAGTTGACTCAAGGGGCAGATTTTTCTATCAAAGATTTGACCACATTTAACAAACATTTTAATTTGCAACCACTTCTAAACTCCATGTAAACTTGTGGATCTTCTTAAGGAATATCAAGATGTATTTGGATGGACGTACGAGGAAAGGCATGGCTTGGACGAAAAACTGGTCACTCATCATCTACATATAATACCTGGATCCAAACCAGTCAAGCAATACCCAAGGAAGTTCATACACGACGTGGAAGAGAAAATCAAGACTGAGATTCAGAAGTTGCTAGCAGTCGGTTTCATCAAACCTATTCACCATCCCACTTGGTTGTCCAATGTCGTTCCTGTGAAAAAAAGAGTGGCCAAATTAGGTGTTGCGTCGACTTTAGAGATCTGAACAAATGCTGCCTCAAGGACGATTTTCTTCTTCCCAACATTGATATGCTAGTCGACACCACTAGTGGACATGGCATGTTCTCTTTCATGGACGGGTACAACGGCTACAATTAGATAAAGATGTACGAGCACGACGCAAGTAAGACAACTTTTCGAACCCCTCTCGGAAATTTTTATTATACTGTGATGCCTTTCGGTTTGAAAAATACCGGCGCAACCTACCAACGTGCCATGACTGCAATTTTCCACGATATGATGCACAAGCAAGTTGAATATTACGTGGATGACATAGTAGTCAAATCAAAAACCCGAGTTGCCCATACAGAGGTTCTGCAGCAAGTGTTTGAAAGGTGTCGCGAGTACAAACTGAAAATGAATCCTTTGAAGTGCGTTTTTGGCGTCTCCTCAGGAAAATTCCTAGGGTTCCAGGTAACTACTTAGGGAATCAAATTTGATCCATCCAAGACCCAATCCATCCTTACGATACCGCCTCCAAGGACTGTGAAAGAGATCCAGAGTTTCATGGGCATGGTAAACTATATTCGGCGTTTTATACCTGGTTTAGCCCAGCTTATTGCTTCATTCACCCCTTTGCTGATGAAGGGAGCAAGTTTCGTCCGGACCACACCACAGCAAGAGGCGTTTCGGAAGATCCATCAAATATTGTCATGCCCAGCCGTCATGAGATCTCCTGTACAAGGAAGACCATTGTGCCTCTACACTGCTTTCAGCGATGCTGCCGTCGGAGCTCTCCTTGCCCAAGAAAATGATGAAGGAATTGAAAATCCTATATACTACTTCAGTCGAACTTTGAGGGATGCTGAACTCAGATATCCTAAAGCAGAAAAAGCGTGCTTGGCCCTAATTCACTCCATTCAGAAGTTTAGGCATATTTGCTGTCAAACAAAGTGATGCTGATATCTAAGGCTGATCCTGTGAAATTTTTGCTTTCAAAACCGGCCTTAATAGGGAGGCCGGCCAAGTGGCTCCTCCAAATGTCGGAGATAGATATAACATGCGCTTCTCCAAGGGCTATCAAAGGGCAGGCTGTTGCGGATTTACTAGCAGCTTTCCAGGGAGAAGGAACCACCGCACTGCATGAAGACCTCTCTGGGGAATTTCCGGAAATCTCTTTTATCAAAGAAGAAGCGTGGCTACTCTATTTAGATGGTTCCGCCACCCGTAGCAACAATACTGGAGGAGCGGGTGTAGTTTTAGTGTCTCTAGCTGGTGAAGTCTTTTCGCACTCCTTCAAGCTGGACTTTCAGTGCACCAATAATTCAGCAAAATACGAGGCTTTTCTCTTTGGGTTGTCACTGGACATACAAGCAGGTGCTACACAACTGGAAGTGAGAGGCGAATCTAAATTACTGGTTAACCAGATGAACGGAGCTTCCGCATTGAAAGAGGTAACACTGGCACCATATAGGTCTGAGGCACAAAAGTTATTGAATTATTTCGCTGGTGCAACCATAACTCATGTTGGCCGAAGCAACAACAAACACGCCGATTTCCTAGCCACATTAGCCTCGAAGCTGCAATTCGAAGGTCTAGAAGAAACTTTAGTGGTGAAGAGACGGACTGTAGCATCGACGTGGCTTTTGCAGTCTAAGGATATTGAATCCAATGATTGGAGGATCCTGATTATCCAAGAGCTTAACAGTTCGCTTTCCCAAGGAAAGGTTAGTCTCAAAACCCTACATTATTTCTTTATACTTCACGGAGTGTTATATAATCAAAACTCGGATGGCTCCTTGTCAAGATGTCTCGGAGATGAAGAAGCACGGATACAACTTAACCATGTTCATGACGAAAATTGTGGACAAACGTTGGTGGTCTCCCTTTATCGTCGCCTCCATCGCCTCGACTACTACTGGCCAGATATGGAGACTCAATATCGATTAATCCAAGGGTCTTGAACCAACTGCCAAGCACCGCCACATCAATTAAAGGTCTTTAACATCGGCCATACTGAGGACTGGCGTGAGGCATACATTAGTTACCTACGCGATGGTGTACTCCCTGCCAATAAGAAGGATGCAACCAAGATGAAGCAAAGAGCCAAAAAATTTGTGTTTCATGAAGGAACCCTATACCGTAAAAGCTTTGGAGGTGATCTGCTATGGTGTCTGGCAAAAGTAGAAATCCCAATTATGTTAAAAGAGGCGCATGAAGGTGAACACCAAGGGAAGAAGAAACTATTCCTCCATATACAAGAGAGTATTACTGGCCTACTATGAAAGATGATGCAGTAGCGTTCGTTCAAAGGTTTCACGAGTGCCAAATTCACGGAAGCCTCATCCACGCACCTTCTACTCCCCTACACTCGGTGAGTAGTCCTTGGCCATTTTACAGCTGGGGACTTGAAATCATTGGGAAGATTAACCCGTCATCGTCAAAACAGCATGATATATCATAACCGCAACATAGTACTTTACTAAATGGGTTGAGCCATTCCTCTGCGAGGGACTACTGGAGCGATAATTGCAACATTTATTAAGGAACACATCATTTGTCGTTTTGGCGTGCCTAAGCACATCATTACTGATAACGACACTCCCTTCGTCAACAAGAAAGTACAAGAGTTACTCGAAGAATATGGAATTAAGCAAGTCTTCTCTACTCCTTACTATCACCAAGTAAATGGACAAGCCGAGAGTACCAATAAGACTTTAATTCGAATTCTCAGTCGAACAGTGCATGATAATCCACGAACATGGCACGAACAACTGCCTATATCACTATGGGCATATCGAGCCGCACCTAGAAGCTCCACATGTGTCTCCCCCTATTCACTTGTTTACGGTGCGGATGCAGTTCTCTCAGCAGAGATTAAAATTCCGTCGGCCAGAATTGCAGCAGCAAGTTGGGTCCAATGGGATGAAGTCGAAGCGTCAAGTGCCAGAATAGCAGAGCTAGATACTATGGATTCCAAAAGAGCTAAGGCGGAAGAACATTCTCATGTATACATAAGTAGGGTTTCCAGAGCATACGATAAAGCCGTAAAACCTCAAATTTTTCAAACATGAGATCTGGTATTGAAGACTTCTAAGCACATTCAACAAGACATGTATGCACCGAAATTTTCTCCAAAATGGGAAGGACCTTATGTGGTTACCAAAGCATATAAAAGTGGGAACTACAAGATTGCCAAAGAAGATGGAAGCAAACTGGAAGCGGTCATCAATGGGAAATGGCTCAAGGCATACTACGCGTGACCATCACGCGTGACCACCACTACATCTCTCGCCGTTTCATGACACGACCAGCCAGGCATTTTCCGTTTCCCTCATATTTGAGTTATCAAAATTTCATTTAATCAGAACGTATCAATGAAAATTTCATTTGATTTTCCAAAATCAACACAATTCAAAAAAAAAAAAACATGTGTCAGAACCCAAAATAAAATCAGACATTCTCATGGCTACACATTCAAAATAACTCAGAAAAGACCATCCAATAAGTTGTAGTTTCTTGAAAGCATCATCTTCAGCTTGTTTTGGTACCTTTCAGTCCTACTTTTCAAATCCTGGATGGCCTGTTCCACCTTTTGAGATTCGGCAGTCAGAGCCTTTTCCTCTTCCAAAATGGCCTTTGTAGCAGGAACAATGTTGGACGGTGTCGCAACCAGCTTACGTTAAACTCCAGGGATTTGCAGGTAGATACCATGTTTTCCCACTTTTCAACAGTTGCTTCAGAGACATCGCGAATGGATGTGCCTTCCATTTCAGCGATCATGGGCAGAAGGCAGTTCACTGTGGTGACCAACACAGAAGGGCAATGCTGCACTACGTTCCTAGTTGCAATATGGACGTATCTTCTCCATATTCTCGTGTACAAAGCCACAAACTCCTTGCGCACCAAGAATCTACCTACACTTCGGTAGCTAGAAGATAAACACCTCATGTGGATATCGAATGGCGAACCTGCATTGGGATATTCGTAGCAGGAAATACCCAAATCGGCATTTTACAGGTCTGCAACATTTGGCATACTCGAGTTTGAAGTAAGAGGTTTGGACAGATCATCGTCATCAACCACGGTCACGCATGTTCCAACTGGGTACCTCTACACAAAAGAAAATCTCTCTTTGTTAACTACTGATGGTGGCAAGCAAACATCTATTTGTCAGTGAAAAACGCACCGGAATAATCTTCTTGACTCGGATGATCCGGACGGGGGGTTGTCCCAAGACCCAGGAGCTATCCCACTCTAAAGAAAAAAAGCGTTGTTATGAGGAAAAGAAGAATTATCACTTCAAAATCAGGAGGTAATTATAATCATACTCTGGAAGCGAGCCGCTTGCGGTTGACCGAGGAATCTGGCTGGCTCGAGGATGATTCACTTCTGTTCGACATGATGAAGAGATATGAATTTAACAAGAAGAGTCTTTATTCTAAATTGAGAAAGACAATCTAGCATCACCTGCATATATATCGTGGAAACCCTAAGAAGAAACAGGTGCTGAGCAATCACAACGGGCTTGTCCGATAGCCAAGGATTCAACTTCATCCGAGTAATGTTTCTTCGAAACCCTAATAAAGACCGGGAGAAAATGTCCAGATAGTCAAATGAAGGATGCGTTTTCCTATCTTGGAGCTCTGGCGTCAATACATCCTAAAGATATGAGGCGCCACTTTCCTGGTAATGTTTACTTACTCTGACTTGACCGTTTTGCCGCTTGTTTGTCACCATCTCATGCTTACCCTGCAACAATGCCATCGTTACGCGCTAAGCAGGGGACTTAATATTGATGGTGGTTTTTAGTTCAGGGATAAATTTGTAAAACACTTCATTTAATGTGCCTTCACTCTGCAAAGAAACAGAGCCATGTAAAATGACGAGTGTTCAACCTCTTCACTGGAACATTTATTGAGAAACACAATATATATATATATATATATATATATATATGAAATTCATCCAGAATGGTGCATGTAGCAACAATCCCGGATGTCCTGTAAATTTGGCGCCTTGCCTATATTATTCAATTAATATAAGTTTCTTTGAATGCTTTATTTGCTATGTTCCCCAGCTGAACCCTTAATATTGATATGGCATGACAATTTGTGTTCACTCGCAGCAGAGTAGCACGAATTTCCAAGTATCAAGGCTAAGGTCCTTGCATAAAGTATTCAGTCAGAAAGCATATCGCTCTCTTGAAATGAACTTGGAGAACTCTGTGTTAATACACAGAACTCAATCGATTTTGTGATAATTCACAAAATTCAGATATTACCTTGATTAATTTGCTAAAATTAGGTTTTTCCGCCTTGCGCAATATATTAGACCTTGCTTGTCGAAATTAAGCCTAAACGAACTAGGTAATTAATCCGTCATGGATTAGTAGGTACAAAATCCTACCCAAAAACAGAAAATAAGAAGTAGAAGAGCCGCAGAATAGGAACAACAACAAAGGGAGGCGTGGCCATGCCTTAGGCCAGCCGGCGCCACTTGTCATTGGCCACGCCCCATGCTACCTAACCGACCCTATTTCCCTCGACCAATCAGGTCCCTTAAACCCGCCACACAAAAACATAAGTTGTGGCTGGGACCATACTTGCCGGCCCTATTTTCCATCGACCAATCATGTCGCTTTAAACTTTACGACCCTCTCTTTCGACCAATCAGGTTGTTCAAAACCTGCCACAGTATTAAAAATGAGATGTAAAAATTGGCTTCCCAAAATTTGCGCCAATGCGCTAACTAACATGCCAAACGTGCATGCCCAACATGCCAGACATACCACTTTGCCACAAAAGCATGCCGAACGTGGCAACATACCATAAATAATGCACTTACGTGCCAACCCATCTTCTGTCTGTGGCCAACGCCATAACAGACTTCAATGTGGTCATCCTAACCGGAAACACGACCCCGCATGGTCGAAACCCTAATTTCCATTCATGGTGCAAATTATGCCACTTCGGGCCCACAACATGCCACGAGCTGTGTGAGACCCAAGAAACCCCAAAAAGACGCCATATCATAGCCACCCGTGGTAATCCTTACTCATATGTTTGTTTCCACATGATGGCCTGACTATGGTTCCTTTGGTGTGGCTATGGCACCATTTGCACAAAACGCCGATACGCCACGGCCACGGCCACATGTCACATGCCGCATGCACTAATTAGGGATTTGGTACGCCAAACCCTAATTTAGGCAAAGTTGCTACGCCAACCAAGCCAAGTAACGTTTCCCAGAGAATTCGGATTGATGTGGCAACATGGCCAATGTTGCCGGAGCCATATTTGGGGTCTAACACCAATATGCCAACAAAGTTGCCACAGCTACGCCACTGGCATGCCGCTATGCCATGGCTACGCCAGGCGCCACTATGCCAATGGCGCCACTTTGCTATACAATAGGATGTAGACATAACCAATGGCCATCCTTTCTCATAAGCTACAATCTCAGCCGTCCAAATTCGCCATGGAATTGACAGGCATGTGGAAAGTTTTAGGCGGCCAGCCAAGGCAATCCTAATAGCATCACATGTTATTTTCTTATGGCAAGTCTCTGGACTTTGACTTTCCACACGTAGAAATCTGCTACACGTTTTTCACAAAACACACGAGAAATCAAACATGTCACAAACTGGGGGATGCTCATCAGGGTATTGGTCTGGCGGTTTACAGCGTGCGACGTGCAACACGTCCATCATAAGAAAGTGTCAGGAAAATAGGGCGGTTAGTGGGGGCAAGAAGTAGTGGGTGTAAACAAACCCGCTTCCTTCATAGTGGAGGCGTGGTTTTCGGCAGTTACACATTACTCCACTCTTCCATTACTCAATCATTCCCACTTCCTACGAGACCAGGGTGTATTCGATTATGACTTGTATAAATAGGTTTTACCTATTTTACATCAAAACAACAAGTTTTGGTGAGAACAACAACACAGTATCCAGAAAAATACCAAAGAACTGATAGCTTTCATTCCGTAAGCCAGTTCCAAATTCTGATACAAGTCATAAAATAGCCACACCTTCAGAATTAACCATTATGGTCTCAACACCTTCTTCGCTTCCCTCTCTAAGACCAACCCTTCTCCTTCACTTTGTGACCGAAGCAAGACTGGAACGACCATTTCTTGGTTTAGGTCAGGATTGTACAAATTGATCTCTCGAATCTAAAGTACTCCCGTGCAGTGCATTTGTTTTAGGTTTAGACTCGTTTCTCATCCACACACCCAAATTTACCAAAACCAGCAGAAACAGTTTTTACCCACAAACACATCTATTAGTGGCCTTCTCCTCTGTTGATGGTGGATTTTTGACAACTGATTTTTCTTTGTAAAATCGCCATCTTCCCAGCAGTAGAAACATAAAACTATTCGCATTTATTTTTGACCTAGTATCAGAAGTATGAGTTACGCATCTCTATTTTTCTAATAGCTATATGTACCCTGTATTGGTCATGTAGGCTCTCTAAAGTATGTAAATATGTTTGCAATATTGAACTCATCTAGAGTCGTTGTTAACTCATCATCTGGTACGTGTGTTACTTGACACACGATACCCTGTTAGTCACGTATTTTATATTTTAGGAAATCAGTTTAAGTTAGGAAATACTCTTACCTTGTAGTTCAAGGAAGATCATGTATATATACTTTGTAATCAAAGTAGTTTTCTTCTGTTAATCTATCTCTGCCTACTTCTTCTTAAAGTTAACCAAAACCCTAATTAGTTCTAGCTTGGTATCATCTAGGTTTAGGTCCTTTTACCCCTTTCTTCGATTATCCCTTCTTAACCCAAAACCATGTCTACTGAAGCTTCTACAATCTCTGCAGTCATTCAATCATCTTCTCCTTCTCTACTTTCAACCATGGCCTCTGTCCAATTCTCTCAACCTCACCATATAATCACCGTCAAGTTGGATGAAACCAATTATTCTTTGTGGCATGCTCAATTTTTTCCATATCTTCAGGGTTACGATCGAGATGGTCATGTTACTGGTGCGAAAACTTGTCCAACATCTCTTGTTGCTGATGCAGCTCATACACTGGTGTTTCTTTCTTGGACAAAACAGGATAAAATCCTAGTAAGTTAGTTATTCTCTTCTCTTACACCTGTTGTTTTTCGTCACGTTCATCGTCTTACAACTTCCAAAGCAATATGGGACTCTCTTGAAGCTCAATATGCCTCTAAATCTGATGCTCAGATTCACTATCTTCACTGCGAGCTACGTGCTCTTAAGAAAGGATCAAAAACCATGAGAGAACATATCAATCATGCTCGAGATTTGGTGGATAATCTCGTTGCTGCCAATACCACAGTCACCGACAAGGAATTCTGACACTGTCTTCTCGCTGGCCTTGACAGTTCGTATGATGCTATCGTTACTTCTTTGACTACCACGATAAGTTCTCTAACTGTGGGACATTTTCTTACATTTCTTCTAACTTTTGAACTCCGTATAGAGCATCATGCCAACAACCTAGCTACTCAGCCAGTTTCTAATGTTGTTGCACAGTCACGTAATAATGCACCAGTTCAATCCCGATATTCTGGTGCTTACAACTCATCTCCAGTTCAGTCCGATGTTGCATCAAACAGGTTCACTACTGCACCAAACTCGAACCGCTCCGCTGCTGCACAAAATCGTCCTTCAGCTACTCAACCACAATGTGGATGCTCTGAACTTCCTTGCCAGCTTTGTGGTCGTCCAAATCATGAAGCACGAGACTGTTGGAACCTCTTTGATCGAAGTTTTCGTCCTCCTCGTCGTCAACCACCAGCTTCCGTACCTCGTGCATATGCTGCTCATGGACCTGGCTTACTACCATCACCCTCATGGACTCCTGACAGTGGTGCTATAGATCATATCACCAATGATTTCTCTCGTATTCAATTTCCAACTGAATATACAGGTCCTGACCAAATACAGCTGGGTAATGGTTCTTCTATTTTAGGAACTCCCAATCGTAAGTTGCAGCTTCGCAATGTTCTCTTTGCACCCCAAATCTCCCATAATCTCTTATTTGTTTCTCGTCTTACTACTGATAATAATCTCTTATTTGAATTTCATCCAAATTTTTGTCTTGTGAAGGATCGATGTACCGGGAAGGTTCTTCTTCGCGGCAGTAGGAAGGGTGGTCTTTATCAACTCGATGCTTCGTCTCAATCTCCTAAAGCTTGCATAGGAGAACGTGCTAGTTTACAAGACTTGCATGCTAGAATGGGACATCCAATGATGCGCACAGTTTGCAAAGTTATTTCACAGTTTTCTCTTCCAGATTCAAACCAAACTATTAGTTTTTGTTCATTCTGTCATGAGCATAGGAGTCATAAGTTACCGTTTAAGTCCAGTACAACTATTTATTTGAATCCATTAGATTTAATTGTCTCGGATGTATGGGGACCCTCTCATATTTTATCTAATGAAGGTTACAAATATTATGTCATATTTATTGATGCATATAGTCGTTTTACTTCGATGTTTCCTATGTCTCAGAAACCTGATGTATTTTCTATATTCTGTTTGTTTCAAAAGCATGTTGAAAATCTTTTTAATCGAAAGATAAAAATATTTCAGTCCGACAATGCTGCTGAGTATCGCAAACTCACTCTGCATCTCCAGAAACTTAGGATTTTTCATCGTTCTTCATGCCCACATACTTCTTAGCAAAATGGTTTGGTTGAACGTCGTCATCGTCATTTTATGAAACTGGTCTTACAATCCTAAATATGGCTTCTGTGCCGTCTTCGTATTGGTATGATTCGTTTTACGCTGCTTGTTATTTAATGAATCGTGTCCCTTCGACTTCTGTTAATAACTCCTCTCCATATGAAGATTTTTTTGGTCTCCCACCGGATTACACTTCTCTTCGTGTATTTGGTTGTCTGTGTTATCCTCACTTACGTCCGTATAGGTCTCACAAAATGGAGCCTCTTTCTTCTCCTTGTGTTTTTATTGGTTATAGTCCACCTCACAAAGGTTATAAGTGTCTTCATATTCCTACGGGACGAATATACGTCAGTCGTCATGTTGTTTTCGATGAGACCACCTTTACCTTTTCACCCGCGACATCACCTTCTCCGGCATCGACTACTTCACAGGTAACTTCACCTTCTCTCTTATTTGTTTTATTACCTTTGGTCTCTTCTACTCATTCCACTGTTCATCCGGTGCTGTCAGGTCAAACAAGAAAGTCTACAACTTCATCTGTGGTTAGTCAGCCTGCACCTGTCCAGCCGATGCACTTAAATCGATCTCCAACAAGGCAAATTCCTTCTGCTCAGCCACTTTCTCCTCGGTCTCTAACAAGGGTGTTTTCTTCCACTCAGCCACTGTCTCCTCGGTCTCCACCAAGGTAAGCTTCTTCTATTCAGCAACTGACGTCACCAAGACCGCAACCAATTCATGTTGAAAATGTTGCTACTGCATCAGATGATATTCCGCCAGCACCTGCTTCCCATGTGGATTTAATTTCAACCAATGATCAGTCTCCAACACCAGCTCATATGTCTTCTTTTGAAGTAGCAAGATCCACACCTACAGCAACAGACTCCAGTGTTCAGGCTTCCTCTGTACAACCAAGTATTTCGACACATCCAATGGTGACTAGAACTAAGGATGGCATTTTTAAACCCAACTCCAAATACTCACTGGTATGTGATTCACTTTGTGAACTTACTTGTATTTCACAGGTTCATAAAGATCCAGATTGGCGTGTATCATCCGATGACGAGATTAATGCATTACTTCGGAATGGTACATGGTCGCTAGTACCATATAATCCTTCTATGAATGTTATTGGATATAAATGGGTATTTCGTATCAAACGAAACTCTGATGGTACAATTGCACGTCGTAAATATCGCTTGGTTGCAAAAGGCTACAATCAACAAGAGGGAATTGATTAATCTGAAACGTTTAGTCCGATAGTTAAACCATGTATTATACGAATTATTCTTACGATGGCTTTATCTTCTAATTGGCCGATTCATCAATCGGATGTGCATAATGCCTTTTTACATGGAGAACTCCAGGAAGAGGTGTACATGAAACAGCCTCCGGGTTATGTGGATTCTCGTTTTCCTACACATGTTTGCAAATTACATCGTTCCCTCCATGGACTTAAACAGGCTCCTCGTGCGTGGTACCACATGCTTAGTACCTTTTTTCTACAAATTGGGTTTATTACTTCGAAGTGTGACTCGTCATTGTTTATTTACAATGGAACTTATGGTGCTATTTATTTGTTAGTCTACGTGGATGACATTATCGTTACTGGCTCCAGTACCACAGGTATTGCCTCTATTCTCACCCGTTTACAACAAGAGTTTGCAATTAAAGATCTTGGTTCCTTGTCTTATTTTCTTGGCATTGAGGCGATTCGTACTTCTTCGGGTTTATTTCTTTCTCAACAACGTTATGCTCATGATCTTCTTATTCGAGCAAAAATGGATGGAGTTAAACCAATTAGCACTCCGCTGAGTACTTCTGGTGATATTTCTTCTGATCGTAGCAATTTATTAACTGATGCTACTGAATACCGTAGTATTGTTGGAGCATTGCAATATTTAATGTTTAATCGTCCAGTCCAGATCTTGCATATGCTGTTAATAAAGTTTGTCAATTTATGCATGCTCCTACCGAGTTTCACTGGGGTTTAGTTAAGCGTATTCTCCGTTATCTCAAGAGTACAAGTACCTTTGGTATACTTCTTCGACCGTCACCGTCTTTACAATTATCTTTCAGTGCATATATTGATTCTGATTGGGCTGGTTCTCTTGATGATCGTCGTTCTACTAGTGGATATTGTGTCTATTTAGGTGCAAATATTATCTCCCGGAATGCTCGTAAACAGAAAACAATATCTCGTTCTAGTACTGAAGCTGAATATCGAGGACTTGCTATTGTTACTGCTGAAATTATGTGGATTCAGTCGCTCCTTTCGGAACTTCGTATATCTACATGTTCTCCTCATATCTTATGGTGTGATAATCTTGGTGCAACTTACCTCACAGTTAATCCTATATTTCATGCACGGACAAAGCATATAGAAATCGACTATCATTTTGTTCGTGATCAGGTTTCTTCCAAACTTCTTGATGTTCGTTTCATCTCAAGTAAAGATCAAATTGCGGATATATTCACAAAACCACTCTCTACAGATCGGTTTTCTCTTTTACGATTCAAGATAACGGTTCAGGAGAACCCGTTACGCTTGCGGGAGGGTGTTAACTCATCATCTGGTACGTGTGTTACTTGACACACGATACCCTGTTAATCACGTATCTTGTATTTTAGGAAATCAGTTTAAGTCAGGAAATACTCTTACCTTTAGTTCAAGGAAGATCATGTATATATACTTTGTAATTCTTATGAAAAGGCTGTGTACGGATATAATCAAAGTAGTCTTCTTATATTAATCTATCTTTGTCTACTTCTTCTTAAAGTTAACCAAAACCCTAATTAGTTCTAGCTGTCGCAAAATTTCCACGGTTGAATTCGTTGAAACTGTTCTGCATATGCGTCGATGGTAATATTAGTCTACTATTGTATGCACAGTACTAAAATCACCAAGTGCGAATGACGGGGGAAGAAACATGTTATCAGCTAATATAGGAGTGCACCGGAACCGAGCCGAAACCCCGGACCGTCCGGAACCGGTGGAATCGTACTTGTTTTTGTACTGAACCGAGGAAGGGGTACATGTACCGGTCCAAAAAATGAGAACCGGCATCTATGGGGTACAGATACACGGCCCTATTCATGTCCGGTACCGTACCGTCCCGTTTGTACCGACTTGAACATTATATTTAGGGATTTAATCTGATGGAGTGAATGGTGGTGGATTAACTTTCTCATCATTTTTCACATTCTCTGTTAAGAATCTGAACCCATCTTCAATTGGTGGCGGATTAGCTTTTGTGATATCTTCAGATGATCAAACAATCGGTGATGCTGGTGGGTTATTTGGATTATTGAATAATCAAGATAAAGAGAAGATTTCTGGGATTTCTTCTCTTGCTACTACTACTTGCTCTGTTTCTTCTTTTGTTGCAGTTGAGTATGATACGTTAATGGACGTTGAGTTTAATGATATTAATGGGAATCATGTGGGTTTGGATCTAAATGGTTTGGATTCTACTCGAGTTGGTGATTTAACAGCTGTTGATATTGATATCAAAAGTGGGGATTGATTAATGCTTGGATTGAATATGATGGTGAAAGTAAAGTTTTTAATGTCTTTGTTTCTTATTCAACTCTTCATCCAGTTGATCCATCGTTATCATTCCATCTTGATTTGGACCAGTATGTCAACGATTTTTTGTTTGTGGGTTTCTCTGCTTCAACTCAAGGTAGCACAGAGATTCATACAATTGATTGGTGGAGTTTCTCTTCTTCATTTCAGGGAAAATCTGATTTTAGTTCTGGTCATGCTCCTATCTCTAGTCCCGATTGGTATCAGAACCGTACCTGGTACCGTACGAGTACATAATGATACCGGAATCGAGGTACAAGATACATATACGGGTTCAAAATTTTGGAACCGAGGTTAGGGAGATACAGGTACTCGGTTTCGGCAAGAACCGAGCCGAATCGTACCGTGTGCACCCTTAAGTTAACGTAGTGTCACATTTGTATCTCGGTGGCGCTAGTACCCTATTCCCACAGCATCGGCGCTCATTAGGGTCAGCATTTTTCATCACAGCGTTGTCCTAGTTCCATCCTTATTTATTGCACCCGTGGCCTAGTGCCAGTGCCAACCTGCACTAGTGCCTTCACTACTTAGGCCAGCGCCATCCTACGTCTTTCTAGCTTAGTGCTAGCACCATTACTATCGCTATGCTGACCACTACCTATAACACTCGGTGCTAGCCTATTACTAGCATCTCGACGTCGGCTTAACACATATTTTGGCCTATGCTAGCCTCGACTACCACTCCGGAATTTGGTGTCACTTTAACTCTTGTTCGGATACATTTGAGTCTAAACTATATCTTTGGTTTCCCAAGTCACTAATTTAGTATTATCGTGCTTAGATACTCATGGCATCATCTTCAGAGCTCAACTCTCTAGCCATGACGATACAATCCACCTATAGACTTACAAAGATTATTTAAAGATCTAAATCATTATTATACTTACTATTTCACTAGAGTTGATACTGATCAGTTTACTCAACCACTTAGTGAACTGTATAATTTTTTTTACTAATTGAGCAGGTTATTGTCATGGTTTAACCAAAATAGTAGTAGTCCATGACTTCACTATTTTTCTAGAAGACGATGGATATGTCACATGGGAGAATTCTCATTGTGGTATTGTATGGCGGTTTACAGTGTGGCAACATATCCTTGACGAG
Source organism: Papaver somniferum (assembly GCF_003573695.1). Lineage (NCBI taxonomy): Eukaryota > Viridiplantae > Streptophyta > Magnoliopsida > Ranunculales > Papaveraceae > Papaver > Papaver somniferum. The sequence goes on along the minus strand of NC_039362.1, from coordinate 135,509,288 downwards.
AAGGTAATAAGTAGTGGACGGTTAAGAGTTGTTGTGAGAGTGATGGAGTAGTGGTAACATTGTCCTTATGACATAACGGACACGACTTCGTCACAATTTCCACGATCAACGCTTCTCTATCTCTTCACGACTTCCAAAACTTACGAGAAATCAGTGGATTCACTACAAGACTATAAATATATGACTTCCTCTATTCAGAAAGATATCTCAGAGATAATCAGATTTACAGTCATAAATCCAACCTTTACACGCATCAAATCTCATCACACGGTGATTTCTCAACCCTTTCAACTTCCCTCCCATAATTAAGATCAATCCATCATCTCCATATTTGTAACCGAAGTAAGACATGAACGACCATTTCTTGGTCTAGGATCACCTTGTACGATTTTGATTTCTCAAACCTAAAAAAAGACTTTCACAATACACATTTTTACACCCAAAAACACCCTCAAAATATCCATGTAAATCTTCTTGTTAATAGTCCTCTTGGTTCTCGAGCTCGGGTATTTTCCATGTGTATAATCATATCATGATGTTGGTGATCTTTCTCTCATCATTGGAATCTTCATCTCTGCTGCATATAAATTTATTGGAATCATATCATGATGTTTTCTTATTTTCCAATTTAGGATCCATATATAAATTTAATTGAAAAAGCCGAAAACAAGTAATATATTAGTGAAATTGGATGAATTTACATAGGTGAACAATTATAAAATGTGATCGTGCCTCAAATCAAATAGATCCGCTTGGTCGAGGGATGGCCTATCAATTCAATGTTAGCCAAGAGACCATTTTTTTCCACTGTCACAAATTAAACTTGCCTATCCACGTGGATGCGAAAATAAGCAAACACTTCTAGTCCCATTGTGCTTGCTCTAACCTAGTCGATTTCATCAAAGTCGTGAAGTTATTTTTGTTTTCCGACTAATTGAGTTTGTTGGTAAAATAAAATTTTATGTGATATTCAAGCACATAATCAAAATCAATTAGCCCGATTTGGTTGGACCTAGATGATTGTCAATCTTATTCTCAATATAAAAAGTTCATTACTATTGGTTAGGTTGACCTAGCTCCAAAATATTCACAATTAGATTATTTCTTCCGTGTAATCATCTAGGTTGTTCAAGTGTCACTAACATAAATAACGATAGTTATTCTGTTTTATTTTACATTACAATTCTATTCAGGGACGAACTCAGAAAGTATAAATTTTCTTTTAAGGTTCGGGCTAGAAGCTTGGTGGAGCAAAAAAAAATATATTTTTAGGCCTGTGGACTAGCAAGACCATTCGGGCTTTAGCCCCCTTTAGTCCAGGGATAGGTCCGTCCCTGATTCTATTGGATGCACAAGTATCTCTTATATTGGGTAATTGATTTGAAAATTATAATCTTGTTATTTGAATTTACTCCGAAAATCGGAAAAAAAAAAACACGTTCATTTTCAAAATATCCAATAAAAAATGTAACATTTTTCCCACCCAGGCTTTTAAGAGCCACACAATTGTACGTTTGCACCCTCTATTTTATTTTACTATGAACGATATTTTAGGGATTATGGTTTTATTAGGCCACTTTCCCTATAATTATAAGGGGTGTCCTAAAATATTGAAATGACTAACCTACCCTTAACCTAATTTAATTTAAAACCAACCTAATAACCACCTATATATATATAACCACCACCTCCTCCCACCACCACCTCCTCCCACCATCGCCGATTACCACCACCACCACCTCCGATTATCACCACCATCAACCACCGATTACCACCACCACCGCCGCCCATCGCCGCCGATTACCACCACCACCACCTCCGATTA
>NC_039362.1:135358832-135507243 GCF_003573695.1 Papaver somniferum | reverse complement strand
CCGATTATCACCACCATCAATCACCGATTACCACCACCACCTCCCACACCGCCGATTACCACCACCACCACCTTCGATTATCACCACCACCACCGCCCACCACCGTCGATTATCACCACCACCAACCACCGATTACCACCACCGCCACCGATTACCACCACCACCAACCACCACTATATATATATAGCTTAATTTAAAACATTAACAAAGATATTCTCACAAACCCATTACTTGTCATTCGTTTTTGGTTGAATAAATGAGAAGTAATCATTAAAATGAGTTGAAAATGGAAGTTGCAGAGAGGTTTAATGGAGGGTTTTTTTCAGAGAAAAGTTCGGTTATCACGAATTAATTTTTTCTTAACCGAACTCAGAGTTCGGTTGATTCGCAAAAAAATACTTTTAACCGAACTCCTTGTATTAGAACAACACAAGTCCATAAGTTCGGTTCCTTCGCAAAATAAGGATATCACCAAACTTTAGTTTACGAAAATAATGAGAAGTCCACAAGTTCGGTTCGTTCGCAAAAATGTGAAGTTTTCTTTGTAACCGAACTCTACCTTTGAAATTTCATAACCGAACTCTACCTAATTCGCCAAGAAATAAATTTCGTAGTAACCGAACGTTTGCCTAATTGCATATATGCATATATAAGCCCAGTTCGGTTGATTTGCAAAATATCTTGAAGTTTGTGAACCAACCGAACTTCTAACACTTGGTTACTTTTAACCTGCAGTTCGGTTGGGAACTTGGTTGCATTGAAGTTTGCGAACTAACCGATCACACAAGATGTACCCAAATAAATTGTTAATTTCAAAGTTCGGTTACCTACCATTTTATCCTAGGTAACCGAACATTACATTGTACGACCAAAACTTCCATTAACGAGCGAGTTCGGTAACCTGCGTGTTTGGAAAACGTAACCGAACTACACTTTCAGGTGTGTTCGGTTACATGTTCTTGACATATGGTAACCGAACTCGCCCAAATTCACATAAAAAATTTCATTTTTTTTGAAAGTTTAGAGCAATTCAATCAACATTATCTAAGTTTGAAGCATACCTGGGTACCCAAATACCCTTCCTCCGGTTGTGGTTGGTAAAATCCATCGTTTTTCATGTTTTCCTTCTTCATCTTCTCTAACTTTACTCTCTCAATAATTCTACTTCTTGAAAAAAAATCATCTGATTTTTTAATGTCACTAATTATCTTTAACTTAATCATCTCACTAATCATTATAATAACTATTATTAACACTAACTAATCATCACCCAAAATTAATCAGGAGGGTAATTTAGGTATTAATATAAATATCTAGATAAGGGGTGACCTAGATTTACTTCTAATGTCTTTACCCAAAATAAAACCATTGTCCCAAAAAAAAAACCATGGTCCCAAAAAAATCGTTCTTTATTATTACATGTATCAAAAGTCCAGTGTATATAAGCCTTGGAGTGCTGTTCCTCCTTAGTTCAAGAATTAGGAGTAAGGTTGCGCAATGAATGGGTGGATGTGGATTTGATATCTCCCTTATCTAATTCATCTAAATGGCGTATTTTGAGATTTTTACCCATGTCTAATCCATTATCCGTGGGATATAACATCTGTGGGTGAGCAAATGAGCGGATTGGACGCGTATAGATTTGTGAATATAAAAATGAACATGAGTGATATAGCTTAGTTTTGTAACTTAAATTACTAAAATATAAGTAATTAACGTAGCAAGAATAACACAGTGTCTCTCCAACGACCAAAATTATAATATTTATTGATATGGAGGACTCGATCAACCAAAATTGATGCTTTTGGAATACCATTGAGGATCTTTAACTCAATAGCAAACTATATATATACATCACCTCTATTAAATTCACGAATGAGATCAGTTTCAATTTCGTTCCAGGGGACTAAAATGGGCAATTGTCCGGTGAATCATCCGGATAATGGGCCTAGATTACAGAATGATAAGCTTTACATAAAAAAAAAATGATCTTTTTTAGGGATCATCGTTTTTTTGCGGGACCATGGTCTTATTAGGCCACCTTCCCTATAATTATAAGGGGTGTCCTAGAACATTGAAATGACTAACCTACCCTTAACCTAATTTAATTTAAAACCAACACAATAATCACCTCTCTCTCTATATATATATATATAACCATCACCTCCTCTCACCACCACCGCCGATTACCACCACCACCCACCCACCACCGATTACCACCACCACCACCCACCCACCACCGCCGATTACCACCACCACCAACAACAACAACCACCGATTACCACCACCGCCCACCACCGCCGATTACCATCACCACCACCTCCAATTATCACCACCAACAACCACCGATTACCACCACCACCACCACCGATTACCACCACCTCCGATTACCACCACCACCATTATATATATAGCTTAATTTAAAACATTAACAAAGATATTCTCACAAACCCATTACTTGTCATTCGTTTTTGGTTGAATAAATGAGAACTAATCATCAAAATGAGTTGAAAATGGAAGTTCCGGAGAGGTTTAATGGAGTTTTTTTCTGTAAAAAGTTCGGTTATCACAAATTAATTTTTTCTTAACCGAAATCAAAGTTCGGTTGATTCGCAAAAAAATACTTTTAACCGAACTCAAAGTTCGGTTGATTCGCAAAAAAAATACTTTTAACCGAATTCTACCTATAAGCCCAGTTCGGTTGATTCGCAAAATATGTTGAAGTTTGCGAACCAACCGAACTTATAACACTAGGTTACTTTTAACCTGAAGTTCGGTTGGGAACTTGGTTGTGTTGAAGTTTGCGAACTAACCGAACACACAAGATGTACTCAAATAAATTGTCAAGTTCAAAGTTCGGTTACCTACCATTTTATCATAGGTAACCGAACATTGCACTGTACGACCAAAACCTCCATTAACGAGTGAGTTCGGTAACCTGCGTGTTTGGAAAACGTAACCGAACTACACTTTCAGGTGTGTTCGGTTACATGTTCTTGACATATGGTAACCGAACTACACTTTCAGATGTGTTCGGTTACATGTTGTTGACATATGGTTAACCGAACTGGCCCAAATTTACATAAAAAATTTCATTTTTTTGAAAGTTTGGAGCAATTCAACCAACATTATCTAAGTTTGAAGCATACCTGGGTACCCAAATACCCTTCCTCCGGTTGTGGTTGGTAAAATCCATCGTTTTTGATGTTTTCCTTCTTCATCTTCTCTAACTTTACTCTCTCAATAATTCTACTTCTTTAAAAAAAAAGCCTCATCTGATTTTTTTAATCTCACTAATCATTACACTAACTGTTATTAATACTAGCTAATCATCACCCAAAATTAATCAAGAGGGTAATTTAGGTATTAATATAAATATATAGATAAGGGGTGACCTAGATTTACTTCTAATGTCTGTACCCAAAATAAAATCATGGTCCCAAAAAAGAACCATGATCCCCAAAAAATCATTCAAAAAAAATGGGAGCCCTATGAAGATCGGTTTACTTTCTTTCTTTCTTTTTTTTCTGTTTCTTTTTTTCATACAGTGCTTTCTTATTGTGTGTTGTACTTGTACAGGCCGAACCCACTTTAAAAACTGTTAGCAGCTTTGGCTAAACATATTTTCCATGATATCATATAGTTGATGCAATGGAAAAACGAAGCATCAAGAGCACTCCATTGTTATTTTCTAGTATTGCGAAATCAAGGGTGCATACACACTGTCAACGGCATCCCTTCCAGGAGTGTGCTCGGATATCTCGGATTGAAGCATATTAATCTTACCCACCTTATAATATCAATACATGTTTCCATAACCATAATTGTTCATAAAAATTATAGTTTCATTTAATTGGTTATATTCAGCTTAAGTGCTATAACCCACCTCAAAATATATGGTTAAAACATACATTCAGTAATCAAAACATTGAATTGGGACTCAAGAGCTTTCAGACAAATCAATCAATTTCTCGGTACATGTAACATCATGCACAAGAAAGTGACTAGGAAGCATAATGACATCTTGAATGATAGTATGAAACCACAAGTTGTTCACAATTCATGCATCAATATCTCTCACACTGTCTCTCTAGCTCTTAGCTTATTTTATAAGCCAAGGTCATGATAGGTAGAATATAATTATGGGCGAATGAATTAGATCCACTCGATGCAATTTTAGGTTAAAAGTTTATGAGTCTAGTATTTGATCTTCAAATATATAGATTTTTTGTTTGATTCCATTTTAGCGAAAGTCTGTGGCTTAAAACTAATATTGCCATTTCTAAGTTGATTATTTGGTTGATATTCTTTTAAGAAGTTAAAAAAAACTTTATTTAGATATTATCATTAATCTTCATTTCTCTGTATCACCACTAGAAACAAGAGACGGAAAGAAAGAAAAACTGTATTCGATCTGAAAGTGGTCCATATAACATGAGAACGTTCTTGTTGTTTGTAAATGCAAATCTCTCAGGTCCCAAGTTCAATATGGGTGCAGAATGGACCGTACAAATTGCAAGCCAACTTGTGGCCAAGTACAAAATACTTGCTTCAAAAAAAAGAGTACAAAATACAGGTTCTTTTGTGAGTCATTGCCAGAATCTTGTATTTCCGGTGTGCCTGGCCATCTAGTCCTCACACCATATCCATGATTATCAAACATTTTTGGGTCCCTAGGAATTATGGGGCTCTTGGCAACCACCTAGGTCACCTATGCCAAGAGGCGCCGTGAGTAGCAAATTTTTTCAAGGATTGGGATATTATAGAACTAGTGCAAAATTCCATTGCATCTTTGCATGAGGTTGCAATGGGTCTCATCTCCCATCCAACTCTGCTTGCAACTCCATCAGCTTCCATGTAGAACATTGTCCCTTATCAACTTAACGTTGATGTTGTTGCAAGTAGGGCTACTGCCCAGCGACGGAAGCAGGATTGAAGATCTAGGTGGGCTAAATCAAATATATTAGCCTAAAAATCAAAATTTAGGGTGGGCCAAAAAAATTTCCCACAAAATTTGCCTTTCAGAAAATGAAAATTGGGATGTATTTAGAATTTTGGGGGTGGCTGCAGCACCCGTAAGCCACCCCCAATTCCGTCACTGCTACTGCCGTTGTAGTAAGATAAGTTTTTTTTTGTTGTTGTTGATTTAATTGTAGTCCATTAGCATTTGATCCCTTCTTGCTACTTTCTTAATAATCCTTACTAAATTAAACCGAAGAAAAGAAAAACTTGGATGCTAGTAGATGTGAACATTTTTAATCTTTGATCTCTATCTTGATGATGTTGGATTCATTATTATTGGCAAAAGTTTTAGATAAGGCCGGGCACATGGGTCTCCGATGAGGTAATTGACATTCAAAATGTGTTTAGCTCGACAGCTAGTAACTTAAACTAGAGAAAGAAGACGATGTTTATTGAAATCGGGAAGGACATATCACTGCAATCCAAACATGTAATTTTGTATTGAGCGAAAGTTATAGTAATAAGATTGAAAACCCTAGTTCCTACAGATCGACAACATAGTTTAACCTGCAACATAGCAAGAGTTGTTTTTACTCTGAGTTGCTCATCTGATACAATAAAACGTTCTCCCTTGCAATAACACTTCCACAATTCAAGTTGTCCACCCTCAGTAATAAAAAATAAACATATAGTAACCACTGGATCATTTCACTCATGAAATAGATGACTTACACCATGTGTGTTTACTCTCGACTCATTTGAGTCGTCTGGAAGTCTGGATCTGAGTGAAATCACCTGACTCATCTGGATCTGAGTGAAATCACCTGACTCATCTGGATCCGACTCAATATGTTTGTTTTGAGTCAGATCTGACTCATCTGACTCAAAAATTTGCGAGTCAATTATTTGGTCCCATGAATTAGGAGTATTTTGCTACCTGTCCGAGTCAAGGATTATGTCTGAATCAGAGTTTGAATCAGATCTGATTCAAAATCGAAAACAAATGGTCTGCTGCAAACAAACAAGGTCTTAACTATGGAAAGCACCATAAGGAATCTAATGATCTCTATTCTCCGGCAACGCACAGTGTTGGGACCAAAAACTCACCTCCTATAGTTTCTCAGTAGGCCCCTTGGGCTGTGTTTGTACGGGGATTTTTTCGGGAAAGAATCCTCGGTCGGTGTAGCATTCCCCTTGTGGTTCCCTTGTCAACTTAATGTTGATTTTTTTTTGGGTAAGTAGGGCTACTGCTGCTAATTAAAGTATGATAAGTTCTTTTTTTCTTGCTTTAATTGTAGTCCATTGGCATATGACCTCTTGCTAATAAAAGAAAATTTTGGATCTTAGTCGTTGTGAACATTTTTAATCTTTGGTCTCTATCTTGATGTTGTTTGATTCAGTATTATTGGGCAAAAGTTGTAGATAAGGCCGGACACATGGGTCTGTAATTGGCATTCAAAATGTGTTTAGCTCGACAACCAGTAACCTAAACTAGAGAAAGAAGGCAGTGTCTATTGTTATATGGGAATTGAGAACGACAGTATCACTGCAATCCAAATATGTAATCTTGTATTGAGTGAAAGTTATAGTAATAAGATTGAAAATCCCTGTTCCTCTCATAATCAACAACTTTGTTTCTAGCAAACCTGGATGATTTTAACATGTTCACAAATCAACTTTGCTTCAAAAAATCACCAATATCTTTTTTACCATCGTGTCCAATGTCCAATATATAAAATAAAAAAAAATTGTGTTATACATAGGTATTTGGGCCTGGCCAAATTGGGGTATACCCAGATAAATTAGGGTATACCAATTTTAAACTCATCCAAAGTAATGGGTTAAGGGGTGTCTAATAGATGCTAAAAGACCAAATTGTCCTTACTATTTTCATCCAATTTTAAACCCTGCCGACTAAAACTAAAACCTAAAACCTATCAAAACAAATTTCAAAACTTTACATGATGAGATTAAAAAAAAAATCAAAATGAAAAAAAAAAACATACGGGTTTTGAGATTGGGTACAAAATCATACCCAATCTCAAAACCCGTATTATTCCACATTTTATCAAAAGTCGGCAGGTATCTTTTTGTCGACCTTGCCGACTAGTATTAGTCGACAGGGTATTTTTTTTATCGACCTTGCCGACTAATATCAGTCGACAGGGTATTTTTTTGTCGACCTTGCCGATTTTTCATCTCTGAAATTAGCATTTACAGGGTCATCACAGTATTCATCTTTATAGTCGGCAGGTTATGAAATTAATACCTTGCCGACTAATCATGCATTTGTAATGCCTTTCTCTGTATATCAAAAATCCTATAGTCGGCAGAGTATTTTTTTGTCGACCTTGCCGACTTTTCTTTTTTTGTCGACCTTTCCGACTTCTCATACTTTCAGAATTGAAATTGTTGATTTTTTCTGTAATTTTGAGTATAAAATCACTCGGCAACTTTGCAATCCCCTTTGTAGAAGTGTTTGGCTCGTGTGGTTTCATTTTCATTACAAAAAAAATCTCAACAAAAAAAAAAATCCTCAAAAATCATAACATAAACCATGAGTTCAATCCAAATAATACCTAATTTGAGAATTTTAATTCAACTAATTAACTAACTAAATTAATTAACCTAAACACATTATTAGTATTAATTAAACAAGGGTGGATTAGGCATCTTGAAAATACATGGTTAAGGGGTGTCCTGTTTTACTTCAAAATGACCTGGGTTTTGTCTCATTAGGTATACCTCAATTAATCTGGGTATACCCCAATCTCGCCAGGTATTTCAGAGCTTAAAATTTGATTCTTTTGCCTAAAATTCTCTTAAAAGTGCTCGGTACTGCAGTCTCTTGTATGCTCCCGTAAATTAGTGTTTTTCTTTTGTTCTTTTGGCCCTTCCTGCATAGAATCCTGGTTCAGCAAGGGTTCGTAAATTCCAATTTGTTTGATTGCGGATTGAATCGAGAAATAGAGATACAACTCTTTGATATACTTTTCTTAAAATTGAGTCTGACGGTCTAGTTGACTCTCTTAAAAGTATATTAGAGTTAGTCCATACAGATTGCTAAGCGAAATATTGGGTGTGGTTGTTAGATCCCTGCCTTTTCAATTGGTATCAGAGATTGCAACTTGCTAAGCTAATGCATGCTAGGTATTGTCCTAAAATGCCCGTGGTCACCAGAGAAGAATGCCAATGAACGTTTCCCGTTCCCTTAATTGATTCCATTTCTTATGGTGTCCATATCGATCCTTGGTTTTGTCTTTGTTTTTCTTGCCTCTTGCGGTGTAGCCTGTATCGAATGCGGTAATGGTATTTGAGTTGAGACAATGTGCTGTGTGTTCCGACAGCAGTCCATGTTGTACACTGCAGAAGAAGGCTGATAAAAATTTCAGCACAAAAATGTTTTTGGACCTGGAAAGTTATGAGGTTCAAACAGGTACACTGCTTTTTCATACGACTCAAACGTATATGTCAAGGTTTTACTTCTATTGACTTGACACCACAGTGCTCTGATGAATGATTATTCAGACATGGGCATTCGTCACACTGTTCACCAAACACAAAATTGTTTTTGATAGTATAATGATCACCATGGGCATGCCTTGATGATGCAAAATAAGTTGTTGGCCGCTGTTTTTTTTGCTTTTGATCGGAAAGTTGTTGGCCACTGTGGCCCGGCAATCACCCAAGAATAATATATAACGCTTGCGGAAACATGTAACTAGTGTTATGAGTAGAGCCACAGCGCATGGGGCAACAGAAGTTAGCTGCCCTCCTCATTTACCAACATGCACCAAAATTCCGATTAAAAAAATGCACCAAAATTATGATTTTATATATGCTTAAAATTGCTTGGTCATGAAGGATTATTTTTGTTCCATAAAATGGCAGTCATCACGAGTAAATGCCATTAAACGAATCCATGCATGGTTCAGACTATTCAGCCTTGTAATCGTAACATGTTTCCTTTACCATAATTGATCATAAAAATCATAGTTCCATTGAATTCAGACTATTCAGCCTAAGTGCCATATGCACATATATGTCTGGTTAACTTACCTCAAAATATCTAAAATGTATGGTTAAACATAATTCAGTAATCAAACATTAAATTGGGAGTTGGGCCTCAAGAATTTTCAGACAAATCAATCACTTCTCAGTAGATGTAAACATCATGCAAGAAAGCGACTACAAAGCATAATGACATCTTGAATGTTAGTATGAAACCACTAAAGTTGTTCACAGTTCACGCATCAATACTCTCACACTGTCTATCTAGCTCTTAGCTTATTGTATAAGCCAAGGTCATGATGAGAGATAGAAAATTATTATGGATGAATAAATTAGATCCACTCAGTGCGATTTTAGGTTAAAAGTGGATGAGTGTAGTATTTGATCTTCAAAGATATAGATTTTTGTTTGATTCCATTTTAGAGAAGTTTGAGGCTTAAATTTGATATTGCCATATCTAAGTTGATTATTTGGTTGATATTCTTTTAAGAAGTTAAAAAAAAACTTTATTTAGATGTTAAGAAATTTTAGTGGCTGGTTATAACTCTTTGCATCACTAGAAACAAGAGACGGAAAGAAAGAAAGACTGTAATTGATCTGAAAGTGGTCCATATAACATGAGAACGGTCTTGTTGTTTGTAAATGCAAATCTCTCAGATCCCATGCATGTTCACTAGAATTTAAATGCAAAATTGGTACAAAGTGCATGCCAACTTGCAGAATAGTGGCAACAGGGCCAGCTTTATGCTTCCAGGGGCTTTCGGCACGGTCCAAAATATGGGGTCTTATATGTGTCATTGCGAATTCTCGAGTTTCCCGGGATGTGTGGCCAACAAGAGGATTTGTTTCCCCAAGATGCATTCATACCGAGTATTAAATATTTTTGGCTCTCTAAGAATTATGGCTCTTGGAAACCACTTAGGCCACCTATGCCGAAAGACAGCGCCGAGTAGCAAGAGGTTGATCATGTACTTAAAACTCCTTCAACGGGTGAATTTTTGCAAGAGTTGCAAAAGTGTCTCATCTCCAACCTATCTAGCTTCCGACTTGGTTTGCCAAGTAGCTTCATTCCATTAGTTTCCATGTAGAATACTGTAAAGAGATTGTTCTCTTGTCAATTTAACGTTGATTTTGTTGCAGGTAGGGTTGCTGCTTCCATAGTAAGATAAGTTTTCTTGTTGTTGCTTTAATTGTAGTCCATTGGCATATGATCTCTTCTAACTACTACTTTATTAATAATCCTTACTAAATTAAACCGAAGAAAAAAAAAACTTGGATGTTAGTAGATGTCATGAATATTTTTAATCTTTGGTCTCTATCTTGATGTTGTTCAGTTCAGCATTATTGGCAAAAAAGTTTTAGATAAGGCCGGGCACAAGGGTCTGATGATCAGGTAATTGACATCCAAAATATGTTTAGCTCGACAGCTAGTAACTTGAACTAGAGAAACAAGGCAGCGTCTATTGTTATATGGAAATTGGGAAGGACAATATCACTGCAATCCAAATATGTAATCTTGTACTGAGCCAAAGTTATAGTAATAAGATTGAAATCCCTTGTTCCTACGAATCGACAACGTAGTTTAACCTGCAATATAGCAAGAGTTGTTTTTACTCTGAGTTGCTCATCTGATACAAAAAATTAGTGCTGAAGTTGTACGATACACAATCAATGTAAGTATATATAACAATATCAACATCTCTCGGACAAGTGTTAAAACAGCAACATCATTTCACTCATCACAGCATGAGGAATCTAATGATCTCTCTGGTGTCCATATCAAATACTTGTTTTTACCTCTTGCAGTGTAATCTCCAGCTAATAAGAAAGCAACGCTGCCTTGCTAATAAGGTGGTGCACTTATTGGTATGTATTTGAGTTGAGACAACGAGACTATGTGTCCCGATAGTACACTGCACAAGAATAAAAGTTTCAGCAATCTTTTTTTGTTTAGAAAAAGTCAAACTGTTTGTTTGGAGTCTTTACCTCAGACTACATGCATAGGTTCTAACCTGGCAGCTAATTTCCCCACCACTTGCATGAGCATATTCTTTGATGATGCAAATAAGTTGTTAGGTACTGTACCACAGGTCACCGGAAAAATAACATATTCACCTACAACATATGTAACTGGCGCTAAGCAAAAGTGTGAAGGGACCAAATGCAGTTAATTGCCCTACTTACCAACTGGTTTTAAAATTTATGAAATTTGATTTTATCTTTCGAATTCCCGTAAAAGCGCCCAGATATCTCTAGTACATTCCCATGAATGTATATTTTTTCCTTCCTTTCTTACACAGAAGGTTCCACTACTGGCAAGTGAGCAAGTGAAGTTTAATGCATGCTAGGTAGGTACTGTCCTAAAATGGCCGAAAATGCCAATGAACATTTCCCGTATCTCCAATAATTGGCCCCTAAAACTACCAACTTGGGCTTAATTGGCCCACAAAGTGAAAGAGAGCCGTGAATTCTTGATCTCCAGAGATAGAATGAAAACAGATCTTTCCAAGAAATTTAAAAGTGACGACATCTAAACCACAAAATTGGTTAAAAAGACCAAAATCAACTATTCTTGGGTGAAAAAAGATATTTAGATTTTGATATTGTTTAATTGGATAAAAATGTAAAAATAGTCAGGATGTAAACAGTTTTATCCTACTCATTTTCAAATATTTTTTCTTATTTTTAATTTACATCAGGATGCATCCAGTTTCATCCTTACTATTTTTTAAGTTTAAGTAAGGATGAAACCAGTTTCATCCTTACTATTTTTTTAGTGTCCATTTCACCTGTACTAATTTTTACTCGTCCATTTAAACCATGTTTTTAAAATATTTGGACAAATGACCCATTTTCCGCATCTAAACCCCCATTTACTCGTAACTAATAGAAAAGAACAACATCACAAGGAATCTTAATGATTTCCTTTTTTTATGGTGTCAATATCAATCCATGGCTTTGCCTCTTGCAGTGTAGCCAGCCAACTACTCGTACATCTAATGGGAGGGTGGTATGTATTTGAGTTGACAAAATGCTTAAACCTCCAATCTATCTAGGAGTCTAATTCAAAAAAGGATGGGCATCCAACCAAACCTTCGCTCCCCTCTTACAAAGGTTAGCCCGAAAAGCCAAATAATGGATGACAAAATGTTTAACTTCAGCCGGAGGACTCATTCTCATCAAAACATCCCTAATTCCCACCTCAAACCACATTATGCAAACACAAAATCTACCCAACAATATTCATAAACAAATAAATCGTATCACCAGGAATTTTTTCTGGGGACATGACTCAACCATTAAAAAACTTCACCCTATAGGATGGGATAAAGTAATAAAACCAATATCCGCATGAGGATTAGGAATAAGGAAGAGCAATGATCATAATAAGGCACTACTCATGAAGAGAATCTGGAATCTACATGAACAACCCAACTCTATATGTGGAAGTCTCTTCAGTGCAAAATATCTCAACCAACAACCAATTCTACAGGGCATTAACTCCATATCCTCCTCTTCCGGTCCTCAATGGAGACAACTAGCAGCAGTAGTCCCTACCATGCAGCATTTGATATTCCATCATATTGGAAATGGATTATCAACTCTGATAGAAGCCTATTGGATTCCACACTCAACAAACCTAGACCAATCACAATGCTACCCAATCCAAATGGTAGCAAATCTCATAGACCCAATTTCCCACTCCTGGAATCACGAAAAATTAAGCTCCCTTCCAAATATCATAACCCAAAAAATCATGAACATCCACCTACCCCAAGATGCCCCTCAGGACAAAATTATCTGGCCACACTCAAAATCTGGAAACTACACCACCTCATCGGGATACAAATGTCTAACCCATGATCAACCAACTCACACTCCTCTACCACCCACCAAATTCTTATGGACTTTACCATGTCCCCCAAAAATTCGGCTTTTATTGTGGAAAGCCATCAATGAAGGATTACCAACCTTCTCATTCTTACATCACATCCATTTGACCAACTCAGACATATGTCCCACATGCAACACTGATCTAGAATTAGAAAGTCACCTTCTAATTCATTGTCCAACAACAACTACCTCTTGGAACACCTTACTCACTCAACTATCAATTTCATCAAACTCCAATCCTCCCCCCACTTTCACCATTACGCCTCATACGGCCATTTCACATATCCTACAAATACCTACGTCAACTTCTATAATCTCCTCTTTCTCTTTTCTATTCTGGACCTTATGGCTAGCTAGGAATAACCTAATTTACCAACAAAAGCAAACAACTTCAGACGAAATCCTAGCATGGGCACAAAAACTACAACAAGAATTCTACGGGGCACTACACTCTTCACCACCAATCGTACCAGGAGATGCACCGTTATTTAACCATCCAACGAGAGACAAAAGAATATCAACAATATCGATAGGATGGTCTAGACCACACATCAATTGGATTAAGAATAATATAGATGGAGCAGCCAGAGGTCACCCGGGATTTGCGGGGGCAGGATTCATATGCAGAGATTCTGACGCACGAAGTTTAATGGCTCTAGCTCAACCACTAGGAATCACAACTGCATTAACTGCAGAAACATGGGCTGTGCTATTAGCATCAAGAACATCTATAGAAAGACAATGGCCAAGAGTTCTTTTTGAAACCGATTCAGAGAACCTTCTGCGATTCGTTACTTCCTCCACCCCACCACCTTGGCACATATCGGGAATGATAGAAGAAATAAAAATCAAATTCCGACAAATCCCGCAGGCGGCTATTCAGCACAACTACAGGGAAAGAAATCAAGCGGCAGACGGGTTAGCCAATCATGCAGCAGATGGAAGTCAAACAGGGAATTTATCAACTAAAATACGGGACCAGGCAATCTCATCTTTTATTAGCCAAATTTTATTTCTTGATTCCGTGGGCACCACATACCCACGACAAATTGTAACCTAACTCCTTTTATTTGATAGCATGCTTCAAAAAAAAAAGTATTTGAGTTGAGTCCATGTGTTCCCACTTCCCATGCAGAATCAAGATTTTGGCACTAATGTTTCTTCAGTTGGAATGGAGGGGAAGTCAAACAAGCATCTGTATCGAGTCTCTAGACTAGACACAAAGGTTCCAACATGTGCACTGCTTTTTCATAGGATACGACTCAAGCTTCTCGTGTATATGTCAATAGGCCTTTCAATATATGTCCGATATTCGGAATCCGTTTCCGATTATTCGAGATCCTATAGGATTTTATCCGTTTTATCGGATATCGGATATAATATATTATCGGATATTTCTTTCTTACCATATCGGAATCGGATTAGCCTATATCCGTTTGTTTAGATATCTGTTATGTTAAGGAGTAAGGACGTACTTGTAATTTTCTCCTACCCTAGTTATTTCACTCCACTAGACACTCGAAGTCATTTCTTTTTTTCATTTTTTCTTCTCTTCTTAGTTTCTCAGCCGCCTCTCGACTCTCGTCTCTCTCGAGTCTCCACTCTGTCTCTGCCTCCCTAGATCAATCAATCACTCAGTTGTTTATCAATCACTCACCCGCTCAATCAGGTACTAATTTTCTTCTATTTTCTATGTTCGATTTTTGTGTTCGATTCATCGATTCACATGAAAATAGGGTTTCTGTCTTGCAATCAAAAATTAAGGTTTGATATGACTTACATGTATGGATGAAATTAGAGAAAGATTTGAGATGGGTTTAACTTAAATATTGATATAGTTTTAGGGTTTGATTGGATTGATCTATTTTTGAGATGGTTTTGTATTCAATGATTTTTCGACCAACGGGTTTTGTATTTGGTAATTCAACTGCCTCTATGACTATAACTACCTATTCTCGTTAATTTATGCTTGGACTACATAAGGTTCTTCTGTTTTGAAGCTATTTTTTTTTACAATTTCTTTGCTAGGGTTTGAATTTGGCATGTTGTGTTACTTAATGATACAGTAAATTTTGGTTTGATATGAAAATTGGTTGAACTGGAATACACAGGCTACACAGCAAGCACTTGCGAAAATGTTAAAAAAAACAGCCAAGGGAAAGACAGTTGCAACCTCAAAGTCAACCCCTTTGCCTCAATCTCAATCAAATGCTGTCGTTTCTAGGGGTGGTTCACAATCACAAAGTGTTCAAGCTTCAGCAATTGGCTCAACACCGGGTACTAGTGACACTAGGAGATTACCAGAACCAGAAGAGAACCTAGCTGATGATAACATGTCAGGCTCTCATACAGATGATGAAGATGGAGAAGCTGGTGAGGATCCACTGATAACTGCTCTGAAGAAAAAGCTTAGAGCAATAAGGTCACCAGTGTGGGATGAATTTGAAAGGGATTGTAAAGTAAGACACAACAAGAAAACACACGTGAGGGAAGCTGTTGTACTAGGTACATGCCATCATTGCAAGAAGTTAGTTGATGCTGATAGTGTCAGTGGTACTACAAGATTGCGTAATCATCTAAAGATTTTCCAAAAGAGACCACAGAACAAGGATGGACAATAACAGATTTCTACTTCACTGAAAACAACAGGTAACAAAGCTTTAAAATTACGTAATTGGCAGTATGATCATGTAGTTTGTAGGGAATACATGGTTAAAATAATTGCTAAGCATGATTACCCTCTCAACATGGCTCAACATTTTTACTTTAGAATGTTTTGAAAGTATTTGAACCCTGCTGTTAAGATCATGAGTAGAAACACAACCAGAAGTGATGTGATGAAGTTTTTTCATGAACAGAAATAGAATTGCAAGTAGAATTGGATAATCTAACCTCTAGATGTTGTCTTACAACTGATATGTGGACTGCTAAGCATACTAAAGATGGGTATTTTTGTGTAACATTCCACTACATAGATGATGAATGGAATTTGGTTAAGAAAACATTAACTTATATTTTAGTGCCAGCACCACACACAGGAGATGTTCTCACGGAATGTATCAAAACTTGCACTATTGTATGGAACATAGATAGGAAATTCCTTTCTTTAACTGCTGATAATGCTGCTGCTAATGGTGTGATGATGAGAAATTTGATTAAGTGGCTAAATAATAAGGATTGTCTAGTTCTTGATGGGGAACTGTTTCACATGAGGTGTGCCAACCACATTCTTCATTTGGTTATCCTAGATGGTATGAAAGTTGTTGCGTTTATGCAATCAATTAGAGATTGTGTTAAGTATGTTAAAGCTTCACAAGCTAGGAAACAGAGGTTTGAAACGGCACTGTCACAATGTAGGTTGTCTGGAAAGGCAGTTAGTCTTGACGTGGACACTCGATGGAACTCATTTTTTCTTATGCTTAAAAATGCAATTGAGTTGAAAAAAGGGTTTCAAAGATTTGTTGTCCTTGATCCTGAATTCGATTGTATACCAAGTGAAGACGAGTGGCAACAAGGGGTAGTTATTTGCAAGTGTTTAGAGGTGTTTAATGATGTTTCAACCAGGTTTGCAGGGATGAAGTATCAACTGCAAATCTGTACTACAATGGGGTCTATGAAGTTAACAAGTGCATCAAACAATGGGAAGACAGTGAGTATGCGTATATCAGAGAAATGGGGTTGAAGATGAGGGAGAAGTTCAATGTGTATTGGCTTGAAAGTAATTTGGTTATGGGCATCAGAGTTGTGATAGATCCTAGATACAAAGCAAGATGGGTAGAGTTTCGTCATAAGAAGTTGTATGGAACTGGATATGCAGTGGAGTATAACAAATTCAAAACAAAATTGACAGCTCTTTTTTATGAGTATGATTCACAAAACTCAAATGCAGATGAACACTATTTTGGCGCCCGCAGCTTTGTCTTTAGCTCAAGTATGATGGATTCAGACAATCCAGATGAAGTACGTGATCCTGAATATGCTGAGTTTATGATGGAGAACATTGAATTTGAGGTGCAGAAATCTGAGTTGGACAAGTATTTAGAAGAACCAATGCTTAGCAAAGGCTCACCAAAAGATGAGTATTTGTTTGAAATCTTAAGTTGGTGGAAGCTAAATGCACCTAAGTACCCAACTCTTGCAAAGATGGCAAGAGATGTCTTGGCTATCCCAGTCACCAGTGTGGCATCCGAATCAATGTTCAGTGCAGGTGGTAGAGTGCTTACAACACATAGAGCTTCATTAGATCCAGAGCTTGTTGAAGCATTGTTGTGCTTAAGCGATTGGTTGCCAGATTTCATTTTTGAAGGTAACATTTTTCACTACAAAAAAACTGAGCATTGGCAACAAAACTAGTTTAGTTGCCTAAGATGAGATTTTAGTTGCCAAACAAAAAGGAAACTAATGGTAGTTGCGGAGGTTAAGTTGTCATATGGGGTGTTTCTAAATGTAAAGGCAACTACTAAAAATTCCTTGTTGTTATTCTCACTTATGGAAACTTGAGTCATAGTTGCCAAATACATTATTTGTTAAATGCAATAAATTAGACCCACTAATTTTTGTAGTTGCCAAGTACTTGCCAAACATTTTAACAGCCAAAATTTATAGATGTCAGGTGGTTGCCAAACATTATAACAACTAAGTTTATATCTTGTTGCGAAATTATTTAGCAATTAATTTGATAGCAGCCAAATATCTTGATTTATAATTTTTATCGGTTAAAACAATTAATTAGTAGTTGGCACATGGTTTCCGAATCATTCAACGATTAAACTTGTAGTTGTCGTATGGTCTTTAAACCATATAACAACTAATACCATGGGTAGTTGCCAAATGTTTACCTCGTTGAGATAACTATATGTAATTAAAGTTGGCATATTTAGACCAATGAATGTTTAGCTGCTATGTTTAGCTGCTCAAACGCTTGGAAATTGGAATTTCATCAGCTGCAATGCCAGAAATTTAGTCTTTTTATAAACCAGCATTAATTACACAATTAATTGGTCAAACGTTTACCAGTGGAAATTCCAGCATTAATTACAAAATTAATTGGTCACAGTGAAAATTTGTGTATTGATGTGCCAGACGTTGGGAATACGAACCAGCATTTATACAAAATACTTTAAATTAGGTAAATGCAAAAAATAAAATAAAGCTAAACAGTAAAATACTTCCGAAAATAACTTTTTTTATTTATAATTAATAATAATACATTTATTATTTCAATTAAGCATTTCATAAAAGAAAACAAAAAATAGAGCGTTGGACTGCTGCTCATGATCACAATCTGATGGTACAGTGCTGCTTGCTCAACTCGAACAAATTGTCCTTCCTGAGAGATGTCAATTATCATCTGATATGTAGCTTCTATTACGCCTGACGTATTACATCATCACCATCATCACCAGTTGCATTTTCCTAAACTAAACTGCAATGAAGTGATATCCAAGGGCAGAGTAGCCTTTCTAGAACTTGGTGGCCTGTAAAGCAGTGTCATATAGTATCCAAATCAACAAACTTAGAGTAAGATTAATCAAATTGCACAAAGCTTAATGGGAAGTGAATATAAGGTGACGAGTCTTTCATTCATTTAACCCACAAAGAAACCATAAAGAATGGGATAAATGGACATAGTCTCCCTAGACATTCTAATCCTAACTGTGTAACAAAACTCTTGCTATTACTATTACATAATTCTAGTGACAAACCATAAAAAATACAAGGAGAAATTAGCACCCTAGTAAGTTAAAAGATAGGTGAACTGTACATAGAGTGAATTACATGGCCATACACAGATTGAAACAAAGTCTTAAAAATGCAACTTACTTACCCAATTCGAATGAGTTAGGAACTAAGCAATTCAGACAGCTTTGATAAAAAAAATAAACTAAACCCCTCTCTTATCGGTCACAGGGAAAAAAATAATTCATCACGACTGGTGTACGTAATCTTATTAAATCCTAAAGAAACTCAAGCCTT
Source organism: Papaver somniferum (assembly GCF_003573695.1). Lineage (NCBI taxonomy): Eukaryota > Viridiplantae > Streptophyta > Magnoliopsida > Ranunculales > Papaveraceae > Papaver > Papaver somniferum. Next base: position 135,488,400 of record NC_039362.1, on the reverse strand, counting down.
TTCTCTCTAAATATCTGCAGATATAGCCATATGTACTTTATATTTTCACTCCCACCATAGTACATATTCATGAAAGTTCTCTAGGTCCCTTCCAGGGCCAGGAATCATGTGCACATCTTTAAACTTAAGGGAAAAAAATCAACCTTAGGTGCAAACACTAGCACAACAAGTTAGCTACACAATACCACAACACACCGAGCTAATTAACCTCTATAATATACTTCTTAATTAGGGATTCATAAACAAAAAATAAAATAAAAAACATCTTCAAACAAATACGAACAGACTAACAAAGATATGTGAACCAACAAACTCATGTACATTCACAGCAAAAATTAGAAACTAGAAACCCCTGAAGTCATATGCAAAACAAATAAGATGTTAAATAATATTATAGCAATTTCACCACTTCAAGTATGAACCTAAATAAAGAACGTCAAAATTTACCAGCACCACTTCTGAATTAACTCTCTTATCAACTTCTAGATCAGCGGATTGGGCGAGAACAATAAATAATTAAATTCAGTTAGCAAGTCTGTGAACTAGCTAAAGAATCTGAGTCTAAAACTAAAAGTGAGGACGCCCTAAATCTTCAGGTACATAGTGATAAATGAGACAAGCATCGAAGCTAAACAATTAACCTCACAAAAGAAGAAAAATCAAAAATTGATTAAATTTGCAAGTTAAAGAGACAAACATCAAAGCCAGAGAATTAAAAAAATCAAAATCAAAGTAAAAATAAAAATAAATTTTGAGTACCAAAAATCTGGGCAACCAATAATGTTGGTGCAGACGATATTTGGTTTTTCGGATTTTTTTTCTTCTTCTTCATCTCGATTTGGGGATAGATGATGAGTTTAGAAAGAAATCGAGTTAGGGTTCCTATATTGTTAGTTTTATCTAAGTGAGGAAGAGGGAGAGGAGGCGGAGAGACAGGGGCGAGAGTGAGAGTGGAGGCAGAGATAGAAATGAGGTTTGGGTTTTAGCGTTTTAGGTTTTCGTTATCTTCTTCCATTTTATACTCTTTTGAGTTCTCGGTTACCTAAACATAAAGATGTATGGCTGTGATTTGTAACACGTGCGGAACTCATGTGTACATCTCTTAGTTGTAATGTAGCTAGGTTAGTCGATTTTTATTTCCGACACAATTTTCATTGGTGTACAATAATATAAGGGTTAGCTTAGTGCCAAGTGTCCAAAGTAAATCTAATCTAACGGGTCTCATAGTTCTAACAATAGCACACATTTTTTACGACTTAGTGAATAGTGTGACACCATTGGGTAAGGGTCCAAAGATTTTATGATTTCTTTTTAATTTTAATAGTGTTTTCCAAAGTTATACTGCACAATCGAAAATATAAAATCTACAAAAGTTTTCTGATTCAATTTTTTTTACTACTTTTTGAGTGAATTTGTTTATAAATCGAAAATTGTAGATATCTGAGCATATCAATTTGATCGATTGAACTTTAAATATATATAGAATTATATGGAATCAGACTTGTATAGTTTATTAAGCATTTTCGATGAGAGCATACGAACTACGAAGATTGGAAATTATATCTTATATGTAATCATCTTAAGTAAATCTCTAAGCATTTGTGTCCACTAAAATCTAATGAGAAAAGACTTCGATTATAGTAAATATATTCCAGGGTCGGATAAACTTGTTAGGAACCGACTTCAATAAATTCGTAAGCATGTCCAATAAGAACGAATACGTTACAGATTGATATAAATCTTTCTTGGACTCAACTTATGTAAATCTCTAAGATACTCCAAAAAGATTTAACGAATTCCAGTATCAGTTGATTATTTTTTTGAGTATCAGTTTATATAAATATATATCTAAGCAATCAGATAACATTGAACAAACTACAGATTCAAATATATCTTCCATGAGATTAACTGATGCTAAGCCCTCGTTTAGGCTTTAATTCATGTTACGCCTATAAACATTTTTTATTTTTGTTACTTTTTATTAGCATGCTAAATAAGGATTGAACCCAAGAAAAAATCGGAAATGAAAAATGAGGAAAATTAAAAATTAAAGCTAGACAAATACATTTGATCTAAAAAAATCATTAACTAGTGAGGCATCGTTAGATTTCGAGTCTAAATAGGATATAACGGTCGGAAATCTAGATTGCTAGTGGGACCAATTTTATTATGACCCATAACCGAACACAAATCAATTCATGTCGTTTCGGTTTCAAGTAATATGGCATCTACTAACAACCCTAATTGAGTTAGATGGACTTAATTCACAAGTGAATCTGAATGTGGTATGAAAATCTGAATCCGCTACTCTATCTAATAGTATCGCAACCTGAATCATATACGTTTTTGGCTAATATAACGACTTTCCGATCCTAAATTAAATCTTATTTGTGATTGTACCTCGATAGATCCTCGAAACGACCTTGAGGGTCGCCAAATTTCTCGAGAGGATGCATATGTATGTATACTTTGGTGCTCTAAGCATCAAATTGAATTCATCTTTCTTCCGGGTCTAAGTTTCCTTATTAGTTTTATGAGTTTATACAGGGAAAAAATAATGACGAATTAGGGTTTTTTATTACTCATTTTTGGTTTTCTCCGAGTGAGGTTAAGGGAGAAACATATACCAGGATGAGAGGATAAGAGAGACAGAAATAAAGATAACTATTTAGATTTTCTCTTTCTTTTCGGATTACATGATGGGTATTTTAGTGGGGCATCTCAAGGAACTAATTAAAAAATTCTAGATTCTTATACTTGTCTTAAACAGATTATAAATCTTTCTCGAAATTTTATACTCCCTCCGTCCTAAATTATTAGTCCGCTTTGACTAAGTCAAGATATTAAAGAGATCGAAGGAATGTACAAGACTACCCCTATTAAATGAGATATTATTACTAAAATTAAAAGGAGTATATGGAGTATGTAAGAAAAATACATCGGTAAATATAATATTTATAGAAATATTTAAATATAAGATAAAAATAAAAATCTTTATGGAGTGATTTAATAAATTTGTTTCCTATTAAGGAAGACATAATTTAATATTTAGATTGATGATATTTAAAATAATTTTATAATTGTAAAAGTTTCAAGGATATATTTGAGAGTTTGACTAAAAAATATGACTATAAACAGAAGTTGGACAACATTTTAGGATAGACGAAAATAGAATAGAGGACATAAATTTTAGGACAGAGGAGTATATGTAAATCTCTATGAGTATCCTGTGAGATTAAACAAATTGTAAAGTCGTATATTCATGTTTTGGAATCAGACCTATGAGAATATCTAAGCATATCCAATGAGACGAACGAATTCTCTAGTCGGGTGAATATTTCGAAGAATCATATAGAGGAATTACACTCACATTTCATTGATTTCAGGTATTTACCAATTTCACTGAATGTCCAATGACCACACTCATTTTACCTGTTATCCATTACGCTTACGTAATATTGATTGACCTTACTTGTTTTCATCGGTATTCCATCCATTTCGTCAACTATCTGTCCATTTTACTAATCAATTTCACCGACTTCACCGGATTTCATCAATTTCTTTGATTACTTATCAATCTCATCCGGTATCGCTCGAATTTTGCTTAACTTCACTCAAATTCCTTCGATTTTTCCTGTTATCCATCAATTTCATCTAATATCCACCAACTTCTACAAATGATACAATTTTCTTAACCAACCCATCAACAGTAAACACGGGGTGCAAAATATAATTACATTGTGTATGCCCAATAGATTTTAATTTACTATCGTTTATTTTATTTTCACATTTTTATTTGAAGCATGATTTTTTCCTATTTTTTTCACGAAAAAGGAAAAAATAATGCATATCCCAATGTCACCTTCTGGGGCTCTAAATTCCCACCAAATTTTGTTCACGAAAAATCAAATCCCCACTACATATTTTTACATCTGGTCCATTCTCTTTTAAATCTAACGACATCAAAATATGACAACTCATTGATCCGTATGCACTCGTCAAGGTGTTTCACGATTGCAATATTTATTGGCGGGAACAACCAACTTTTGGCGCTCTAAATTCCCCGAAATTTCAAACGAAAATTTCATTAAAATCCTTCTCCCTCCCCTGGAACCCTAACCGCATCTTTTCTTCTTCGTTTTTTCCGACTTTAGCTTGTAACAAAACCCTCAAACAGAACTTTATTCCATTCACCACCAAAACATAATTAAACAAGAATATAATTTTCTCTTACCAAAATCAAAAACCCAAAACTTCTCTTCGTTTAATCTACCCTAAACCAAAACCCATCTTCGAATCATTCATTTGAATGATTTTTTTTCGACAAAACAAAAATCATCGACAACAACAGCAACAAGTTTCTTCCCATTAACAAACCCACAAAAGAGATTGATTTTCCAGTCAAATCTTTAACCCGATTTGGAATCTGGCTTCAGATTATTGCTCAGTGTGTTGTAATCTGCATCACCCATAAAAGGTTTTTGTAGTCAAATCATTTGCAAATTACAACTTTTCGATCTAATGGAGGAAATCAGAGTTTATCCGATTGTAAATGTTAAGTTCCATTAATCCGGTAAGTAAGTTTGATATGTTCATCTATTCATAGGTTTTATATGGATTCAATCTTTTGAAGCTTTGTGCCGGTTTACATGTTTATTTTCAAATTTCTTATGATTCCCATCAGTTTCTCAGGAATCTATTCAAATAAATTGATTTGTTAATTGGAGATTAATTTTGTTGAAATTAGGCGTGGAGTCTGGTACATTTGATGGAATTGGATCTTTGGGTATATATCAGCAGCTGAAATTAATCACCAGTATGGGGTATTTTTAATTTTGTCTTCCCTGATGTTAGTCATCATTTTGATATGCATACCTGTTTGAGATAATGTCTCATTGTGAATGCTTAAGAGTTGAGTGCAAAAAACATACATGGCTGCGTTTTGTACAATTTATCTGTTTTGTATAGTTTGAAATGTTATCTGATCAGTTTTGCAATTTATAAATCTATGACTGTAGCTACATGGTTCTGGTGCCCATGATTCTACTCACCTTGAAGAGATTTGAAACATGTTTTGTTAAGAAATCAAGGTCCTACTGCCTCTCAATACCTAGAGTTGTTTTTAAAAATGCCAAAGCCAAGGCTAGTCCTATTTGAAGAGTTTCAGTGGTCAGGGTTGATATTTGTGGCTGTACCATTTACTGAAATCGGGGAGTAGATTAGTCCGATTTAAAAGTAAGTGGTGCACTGAGGCATTGTGCATTCATGGTCATGCATTACATGGTTGTTTACTTTCAGAAATACAGGTGATTTTCTCTCTTGTTTATACATTGGTGCAAACATTGCTGTTATGATCCAGATAATGTGAAATGATGAGTGGTCAAAAAAAGAAGCAAACATTGCTGTTATATGTGAGTGCTAGTTTTTTTTTATCTTTGGCTAAATTTGCTCCACTACTGATTGAATTTGTTGTGCGGCTTCAGAATCTAGTTGATTCTTTTGAAGATCTTATTGAGGTTGCTAAATTCAAGGAACCCATCATTGGTCCTGTCTATTCTGTTGGTTTCAGTTAACCATAGTTGTTCTGCACTTTTTTTACGGACTCTCATAGATTGTCTTCTGTTTGCAGGACCGCTCTCTTGCTCGTTGCACACTTTAATTGATCACCATTGACTTCTGAAGGTAATTAATGATGATGTTTTGTCGGACAGTGGAACTGATGTTGAGTAGTTCATAAATTTGGGTTTCTTGGCATATGATCAAGTAGTTAGACAAAATTATTGTTTGCTTTATGGTACTGAGAAGCTTCTTTTTGTCCTGATAGCTAAGTAACATAATTGCCATACAAATTTATCCTAGTTTCTTTGGTGAATGTGCTGTTGTTGGCTCACACGCTCTAATGTCATGTCTTGTGCTTCAACTCTCCTTAGGCAAAATATTGAGTGGCAAGTCACTTTTGGTGATGCCCACTTCAACGACCCACAGAATAATAGCTCTCAGTAGTGTACGGTTTCAACTAATTAAACTTTAGGAGAATCTTGTATCCCCTTTTCTACTGCCTACTGCTGCTACTTATATTTCATATATATGAAAAGACAGTACATATATTTGTTTACATTGTCTACAAGATTATCATTTGACTATATACTGTCATGACAATCTCTTTTATGTTTGCAGGGCTCATGGTTTGGATGTCTCGCATCTTAGAGCTTATCACTTCAGTTGGTTTGCAGTTTAAGGATTAGCTCACTTTTCCTAAGAGTTCTTCGGGTTAGTAACTCACTTTTAGAGTTCACATGTATAGACATTAAGGTTCAGGGTATAATGTATTGTTACTCCTTTTTGTTTCAAAAACAAATTCAAGATTAAAACAGATGATAATTAAGGAACAACTCTTATCTTTTTAGTACTACTAAGTTGGTGCACAAATGATCCAGATGCTCATTTCAACCAACTTAAGTTATTCAAACGTCCACTCATATCCATTAAAGGTTAAATACGAGTTTCACTATAAATTTTCTCTGGTTGTGTTGTTATGTTATACCATTAATCCTATCGAAGCTCCTTTTTGAGCATAGACTTTTCGCTCCCTCTAATTTAATAGCTTCTCCCATACATTCTCATTTGTTTATCGCCCCCAAAGGTGTCAATTGCATATCTGGAGATTGTTAGCTCTTTCTTTGGTTGCTGATTACTGAGTTTTGTTGATCCAGGTTGCCTTGATAAGAGTTGGATATGACTGCCAAGAATCGAAGATGCCTTCATTGCAGGAGTCCAAAAGTTGATAGCATTTGTGAGTCAGGATTCAGAATGGGCAGAAAAGTTAGTGTTCTTGTAATGATTGCAATAACAATAAAAGAGATATTGTATTTGAAGTGCACAGACATATTCTGTGGGGTGGGTTTCTTCCAGGATATGCTGATTGGATATACCATGGAGAGGGGGAGGAGGAACAGGTACTGGAAATATGGTGCAGGACGAAGATGTTGAAATGTCTGATTTGCTGCATGTAATGAACTACGACGCCTCTAACTTTTACAAGCTGCTCAATGATGCACAGATGGAGAGAAAATTGATAAAGATGATGTTTCCACTAGCTCGTTTCTTGTCAGCATATTTTACTCATTGTGATGCTTAAACTTTTCTTAATTTTTAAGTGTAGCCGAGTTACTACTAATAGGTGATAATAAGTCATTAACTAATCTATATTTTGTAGGACTTGGCCAGTTATCAACTGCATACTCCTTGCAAAATGGAGGTTGTGTTTCTCCGTGTCTCTTACTGGGTTAGGGGGTGTTAGGACTTTATCTCACAGCCAAAGTTGAGCTATGAGGCTATTCTGACATTCGATAATTGGCATTTGGAAAGACATGATATGCATATCTGTAATCTTTTGTAATATGACGCTTGTCTCCTTTACTATTTCAATGAACGATAATTTGACCTGATACAGAACTGAATTTTTTAATTTAAATGTCAACAGTTAAAAGAGGTGTTTGGACAGTTAATATAACAGAGGGTGTCATTTGGTTGCTCAAACCTTTGGCAGTCATAGTTGCTGGATTTCATTTCCGAAGGCTTAAGAATAGGAAATCGGTTAATTGCCCAAGCTTAGTTCCCGATATCTGAGGCTACTAAAGCATTGCATGTAGTTGCCATATGTTAGTAGCTGACATGTTTGGACACTAACAAGAACAGTGGTTGTCATTAACCTGTTGCCGAATTACATAGGAACTAGCAGTTGCCTTTTCCTAGTTTCGAAAACATTAGGCTACAAGTAAATTTCATGTAGTTGGCGTATGTTTGTTGTTAAAGAATTCAGAAACTAATAAAAGTAATAGTTGCGATCAACTTATTTCCGAAGTATATAGGAACTACGAGTTGCCTTTGACTAGTTCCGAAAGCATTTGACAACTAATTTTTTTGAGGCAGTTGCGCGATTTTAGTTGCCTTTACTAGGATTTTTTGTAGTGTTTTTTTCTTTTTGCTTAAACTCAGTGCATAGATCCATCTGTAATCTGTTATTCTTCTTACTTCCTATTGAAATATGTTATGACTACATAAGAGAAAAGCATCCCGGATGCTGGTTTTGACCAGTATATTTTGATTTAGAGAGCAATAAGCAGTACAAAACAAACTATCTACTTAGATGTTTTTCTGAAATACTACTAATCTCTATTTATTGTTAGCATTTCAATTTGGATCTAATCTATGTGTGTTTGTCTGAATGCAGATATGGAAAATTTGGAAATCAACGACGAATGAAGTCAAGACTCAAGAGGGTCAGAGGCTGGAGCCTGGAGAGGAGAGTGACAGATACTTATCTTACTTTCTATAGCATTTGCTTGTGTTTCTTTTCATGTATGTGTGTGTAAGAGACTTACTTAGAGACATAACTACTTAAGAGTAATGTTTTAAGACTTTTTGAAGACAATTTGGATGGTATGTATGAGAAATTTAACTTAAATATCACCTTTGCTTCTCTGCATATGTTTTACAAACAATAGTTGTTTTTCTTGTCAGAATCGGATATTATCGGATAAATATCTGATATCCGATATCTTAACCTATCGGAATCGATATCTGATTTTGATATCCTATAGGATATTATCGGATATCGAATATCCGATAGTGCTTAACCTATCGGATATCAGAATTCTAAATACCCGACAGATATTCTTCCATTGACAGGCCTATATGTCAAGGTTCTACTACTTTTTACTTGTAGTATTTATTTGCCATGGAACACTCTAGTTGTTCGTTTGGACTTTTGCCTTTACAGGATATCATGTTGACTTGATGCGGCGGAATGTCTAATGGTCATGGGCATGCTCTAATAATGCGAACAAGTTATTAGGTACTGTGGCAAAACAATCACCCAAAAATAATCTGATATCCGATGCTTACCTACAATGTGTATGGGTGAATGGATTAGATCCACCAAATGGATTTTGGTGAAAAGTGTGGGAGTGTAGTATTTGATCTTCAAAGATATAGAGTTTTTGTTTGATTCCATTTTAGAGAAAGATCGAGGCTTAAAACCGATATTGCCATTTCTAAATTGATTATTTGGTTGATATTCTTTTAAGAAGTTAAAAAAACCTTTATTTAGATGGTAAGAAGTTCCAATGGTTGGTTATCATTAATCTTTATTTCTTTGAATTACTAGAAACAAGAGATGGAAAGAAAGAAAAATGGTATTTGATATGAAGTGGTCCATATAACATGAGAATGTTCTTGTTGTTTGTAAATGCAAATACGGGTGCAGAATGGACCGTACAAAATGCAAGCCAACTTGCAGAATAGTGGCAACAAGGCCATTTCTGCGCTTCCGGGGGACCCTCGGCACGTTACAAAATATGGGGTCTTTTATGTATCATTGCTGAATTCTCGAGTTTCTGGTGTGTGTGGTTCTTGGCAACCACTTAGGTCACTATGCCTGATCATGTTCTTAAAGGGGGTTGATCATGTACTTAAGCTCCTTCAAACGGTGAATTACTGCAAGAGGTCAATCAACTTTTTACTTCTTAGAGCACTTCCTATGGAAGTTTGTTGATTCTGATCCCACTATGGACTCAACAAACATTAATAATGGATGTACAAACCAACAAAATTTGTTAAGTGAGCTGAAACATGTAGCGCGCGCGTGATGGAAGACCGGGTGAGCTCCGCACAAACGCTGGCACTTGAAGGAAGAACGCTGGAGTTGGAAGGAAAAATTCCAGCGTTTGAAGCAAAAACGCCCCCTGTTTTTCTCCCTCCGAAACCCGGTTATTATATTTAGGGTTTATTTTTTATTATTTGTTTTATTAGTTAAATAATCTGTGGGACCAAACTCTTATTAGTTTAAAATTATTAGTGGGACCCAACTCTTATTAGTTTATATTAATAAAATCACTAGTGGGTCCCTAAAATATCATATTTGTTCATTTTGTCTTGTTTCTCATAGTGAAAAATACAGTTTGTTCATCCACGTGGCTCTACAAAATAATAAGTTTGTTAATTGCCATAAAAATTGCCCTTAGTAGATGTAACATCCCAATTTCATTAACACCTAAAAAAATTCAAACTTCTTTTTCTTCTTCGTCTTCTTCTTCAATTCCTTTTACAAAACTTCAATACATATATATCCATTTTTTTATTAAATTAATTTGTGTTACCTAGATTTACTCTAATATTAATTATGGTAAATTTGGGTAACATTTAAATTAGATTTTTATGCTTTCAATAAAACTTATCCTTGTTCTACTGGGATTTTAGATTCAGGTTTTGTATATATTTTTCCTTATCATCTTCTAATGGTTGTTTGATTCCATTATGAATAATAAAATAGCCTTAATGGCACTTTGTTAACATGTGATGGTATATTCATGTATATCATTGACGACGATCTCCTCCGGCGTGACATAGATTTCTGCAACTCGATACAAGATACATGACTACCGGTTCTAATCGTGATTATGATGTTATGTGCTTATTACTCCTTGCTATGGAAGCATCAATATTTGAAGAAATTATCCAAATGATTGGAAAGAATTCCAAAAACCATCCCTCAGAAAACATCTGATTTCTATTTGAATATGTACTCAATACTTTTAATGTATCTTAGATTTTCTGTATTAGGGGCTCTCATTAAATGTATTTTCTACTATTCTTTGTAACATCATGCAAGACAGTGACTACTTCCGCATAGGGACATTTTGAATGATGTAGTTCGAAACCTCTAAGTTTGTTCAAAATTCATGCATCAATATCTCTCAGAGTGTCTCGCTAGCTCTTAGCTTATATTATAAGCCAAGGTCATGATAGGTAGAATATAATTATGGGTGAATGAATTAGATCCACCCAATGTGATTTTAAGTGAAAAGTGTGTGAGTGTAGTATTTGATTTTCAAAGATATAGATTTTTGTTTGATTCTATTTTTGAGGCTTAAATATGATACTGCCATTTCTAGGTTGATTATTTGGTTGATATTCTTTTAGGAAGTTAAAAAAACTTCATTTAGATGTTAAGAAATTTCAATGGTTGGTTAATATTAATCTTCATTTTTTTGTATCACTAGAAACAAGAGATGGAAAGTAAGTAAGAAAGGCTGTAATTGATCAGAAAGTGGTCCATATAACATGAGAACGTTCTTGTTGTTTGTAAATAGGCATATCAATGGAAGAATATCCGTCGGATATTTAGAATTCTGATATCCGACAGGTTAAGCACTATCGGATATTCGATATCCAATAATATCCTATAGGATATCAAAATCAGATATCGATTCCGATAGGTTAAGCTATCGGATATTGGATATTTATCCGATAATATCTGATTCTGACAAGAAAAACAACTATTGTCTGTAAAACATATGCAGAGCAGCAAAGGTGATATTTAAGTTAAATTTCTCATACATACCATCCAAATTGTCTTCAAAAAGTCTTAAAACATTACTCTTAAGTAGTTATGTCTCTAAGTAAGTCTCTTACACACACATACATGAAAAGAAACACAAGCAAATGCTATAGAAAGTAAGATAAGTATTTGTCACTCTCCTCTCCAGGCTCCAGCCTCTGACCCTCTTGAGTCTTGACTTCATTCGTCGTTGATTTCCAAATTTTCCGTATCTGCATTCAGACAAACACACATAGATTAGATCCAAATTGAAGTGCTAACAATAAATAGAGATTAGTAGTATTTTAGAAAAACATCTAAGTAGATAGTTTGTTTTGTACTTCTCATTGCTCTCTAAATCAAAATATACTAGTCATAACCAGCATCCGGGATGCTTTTCTCTTATGTAGTCACAACATATTTCAATAGGAACTAAGAAGAATAACAGATTACAGATGGATCTATGCACTGAGTTTAAGCAAAAAAAAAAAATGTTACCTTCACAAATGAAATCTGGCAACCAATCGCTTAAGCACAACAATGCTTCAACAAGCTCTGGATCTAATAAAGCTCTGTGTGTTGTAAGCACTCTACCATCTGCACTGAACATTGATTCGGATGCCACACTGGTGACTGGGATAGCCAAGACATCTCTTGCCATCTTTGCAAGAGTTGAGTACTTAGGTGTATTTAGCTTCCACCAACTTCAGATTTCAAACAAATACTCATCTTTTGGTGAGCCTTTACTAAGCATTGGTTCTTCTAAATACTTGTCCAACTCAGATTTCTGCACCTCAAATTCAATGTTCTCCATCATAAACTCAGCATATTCAGGATCACGTACTTCATCTGGATTGTCTGAATCCATCATACTTGAGCTAGAGACAGAGCTGCGGGCGCCAAAATAGTGTTCATCTGCATTTGAGTTTTGTGAATCATACTCATAAAAAAGAGCTGTCAATTTTGTTTTGAATTTTTTATACTCCACTGCATAGCCAGTTCCATACAACTTCTTATAACGAAACTCTACCCATCTTGCTTTGTATCTAGGATCTAACACAACTCCGATGCCCATAACCAATTTACTTTCAAGCCAATACACATTGAACTTCTCCCTCATCTTCAACCCCATTTCTCTGATATACGCATACTCACTGTCTTCCCATTGTTTGATGCACTTGTTAACTTCATAGACCCCATTGTAGTACAGATTTGCAGTTGGATACTTCATCCCTGCAAACCTGGTTGAAACATCATTAAACACCTCTAAACACTTGCAAATAACTACCCCTTGTTGCCACTCGTCTTCACTTGGTATACAATCGAATTCAGGATCAAGGACAGCAAATCTTTGAAACCCTTTTTTCAACTCAATTGCATTTTTAAGCATAAGAAAAACAGAGTTCCATCGAGTGTCCACGTCAAGACTAACTGCCTTTCCAGACAACCTACATTGTGACAGTGCCGTTTCAAACCTCTCTTTCCTAGCTTGTGAAGCTTTAACATACTTAACACAATCTCTAATTGATTGCACAAACTTAGCAGCAACTTTCGTACCATCTAGGACAACCAAATGAAGAATGTGGTTGGCACACCTCATGTGAAACAGTTCCCCATCAAGAACTAGACAATCCTTATTATTTTAGCCACTTAATCAAATTTCTCATCATCACACTATTAGCAGCAGCATTATCAACAGTTAAAGAAAGGAATTTCCTATCTATGTTCCATTCAATAGTGCAAGTTTTGATACATTCTGTGAGAACATCTCCTGTGTGTGGTGCTGGCACTAAAATATAAGTTAATGTTTTCTTAACCAAATTCCATTCATCATCTATGTAGTGGCATGTTACACAACAATACCCATCTTTAGTATGCTTAGCAGTCCACATATCAGTTGTAAGACAACATCTAGAGGTTAGATTATCCAATTCTACTTGCAATTATATTTCTGTTCATGAAAAAACTTCATCACATCACTTCTGGTTGTGTTTCTACTCATGATCTTAACAGCAGGGTTCAAAGACTTGCAAAACATTCTAAAGTAAAAATGTTGAGCCATGTTGAAAGGGTAATCATGCTTAGCAATCATTTTAACCATGTATTCCCTAGAAACTACAGGATCATACTGCCAATTAGCTAATTTTAAAGCTTTGTTACCTGTTGTTTTCAGTGAAGTAGAAATCTGTTGTTGTCCATCCTTGTTCCGTGGTCTCTTTTGGCAAATCTTTAGATGATTACACAATCTTGTAGTACCACTGACACTATCAGCATCAACTACCTTCTTGCAATGATGGCATGTACCTAGTACAACAACTTCCCTCACGTGTGTTTTCTTGTTGTGTCTTACTTTACAATCCCTTTCAAATTCATCCCACACTGGTGACCTTATTGCTCTAAGCTTTTTCTTTAGAGCAGTTATCAGTGGATCCTCACCAGCTTCTCCATCTTCATCATCTGTATGAGAGCCTGGCATGTTATCATCAGCTAGGTTCTCTTCTGGTACTGGTAATCTCCTAGTGTCACTAGTACCCGGTGTTGAGCCAATTGCTGAAGCTTGAACACTTTGTGATTGTGAACCACCCCTAGAAACGACAGCATTTGATTGAGATTGAGGCAAAGGGGTTGACTTTGAGGTTGCAACTGTCTTTCCCTTGGCTGGTTTTTTTTAACATTTTCGCAAGTGCTTGCTGTGTAGCCTGTGTATTCCAGTTCAACAAATTTTCATATCAAACCCAAATTTACTGTATCATGAAGTAACACAACATGCCAAATTCAAACCCTAGCAAAGAAATTATAAAAAAAATAGCTTCAGAACAGAAGAACCCTATGTAGTCCAAGCATAAATTAACGAGAATAGGTAGTTATAGTCATAGAGGCAGTTGAATTACCAAATACAAAACCCGTTGGTCGAAAAATCATTGAATACAAAACCATCTCAAAAATAGATCAATCCAATCAAACCCTAAAACTATATCAATATTTAAGTTAAACCCATCTCAAATCTTTCTCTAATTTCATCCATACATGTAAGTCATATCAAACCTTAATTTTTGATTGCAAGACAGAAACCCTATTTTCATGTGAATCGATGAATCGAACACAAAAATCGAACATAGAAAATAGAAGAGAATCAGTACCTGATTGAGCGGGTGAGTGATTAATAAACAACTGAGTGATTGATTGATCTAGAGAGGCAGAGACAGAGTGGAGACTCGAGAGCGACGAGAGTCGATAGGCGACTGAGAAACTAAGAAGAGAAGAAAAAATGAAAAAAAGAAATGACTTCGAGTGTCTAGTGGAGTGAAATAACTAGGGTAGGAGAAAATTACAAGTATGTCCTTACTCCTTAGCATATCGGATATCTAAACAAACGGATATAGGCTAATCCGATTCCGATATGGTAAGAAAGAAATATCTGATAATATATTATATTCGATATCCGATAAAACGGATAAAATCCTATAGGATCTCGAATAATCGAAAACGGATTCCGGATGTCGGACAGATATTGACAGGCCTATTTGTAAATGCAAATCTCTCGTATCCGATGTTCGTTGAATTCAGAAAAAATATGGCTGCAGAGTGGACCGTAGAAAAATGCAGGCCAACTTGCAGACTAGTGGCAACAGAGCCAGCTCTATTGCCATTTCTAAATTGATTATTTGGTTGATATTCTTTTAAGAAGTTCGAATGGTTGGTTATCATTAATCTTTATTTCTTTGAATTACTAGAAACAAGAGATGGAAAGAAAGAAAAATGATATTTGATATGAAGTGGTCCATATAACATGAGAACGTTCTTGTTGTTTGTAAATGCAAATACGGGTGCAGAATGGACCGTACAAAATGCAAGCCAACTTGCAGAATAGTGGCAACAAGGCCATTTCTGCGCTTCCGGGGGACCCTCGGCACGTTACAAAATATGGGGTCTTTTATGTATCATTGCTGAATTCTCGAGTTTCTGGTGTGTGTGGTTCTTGGCAACCACTTAGATCACTATGCCTGATCATGTTCTTAAAGGGGTTGATCATGTACTTAAGCTCCTTCAAACGGTGAATTACTGCAAGAGGTCAATCAACTTTTTACTTCTTAGAGCACTTCCTATGGAAGTTTGTTGATTCTGATCTCACTATGGACTCAACAAACATCAAAAATGGATGTACAAACCAACAAATTTGTTGAGTGAGCTGAAACATGTAGCGCGCGCGTGATGGAAGACCGGGTGAGCTCCGCACAAACGCTGGCGCTTGAAGGAAGAACGCTGGAGTTGGAAGGAAAAATTCCAGCGTTTGAAGCAAAAACGCCCCCTGTTTTTCTCTCTCCGAAACCCGGTTATTATATTTAGGGTTTATTTTTTATTATTTGTTTTATTAGTTAAATAATCTGTGGGACCAAACTCTTATTAGTTTAAATCATTAGTGGGACCCAATTCTTATTAATTTATATTAATAAAATCACTAGTGGGTCCCTAAAATATCATATTTGTTCATTTTGTCTTGTTTCCTATAGTGGAAAATACAATTTGTTCATCCACGTGCCTCTACAAAATAATAAGTTTGTTAATTGCCATAAAAATTGCCCTTAATAGATGTAACATCCCAATTTCATTAACACCTAAAAAAAATTCAAACTTCCTTTTCTTCTTCGTCTTCTTCTTCAATTCCTTTTACAAAACTTCAATTACATATATATCAACTTTTTTATTAGATTAATTTGTGTTACCTAGATTTACTCTAATATTAATTAGGGTAAATTTGGGTAACATTTAAATTAGATTTTTATGCTTTCAATAGAACTTATCCTTGTTCTATTGGGATTTTAGATTCAGGTTTTGTATATATTTTTCCTGATCGTCTTCTAATGGCTGGCTATTGTCATTATGAAGAATAAAATAGCCTTAATGACACTTTGTTAACATGTGATGGTATATTCATGTATATCATTGACGATGATCTCCTCCGGCGTGACGTAGATCTCTGCAACTCGATACAAGATCCATGACTACCGGTTCTAATCGTGATTATGATGTTATGTGCTTATTACTCCTTGCTATGGAAGCATCAAGATTTGAAGAAATTATCCAAATGGTTGGAAAGAGTTCCAAAAACCATCGCTCAGAAAACATGTGATTTCTATTTGTATATGTACTCAGCATTTTTAATGTATCTTGGATCTTCTGTATTAGGGACTTTCATTAAATGTATTTTCTACTATTCTTTGTCGATGATGTGTGAATTTCTGTCCGCTACTCTCATTTTATTAATATAATTAGTCCAAGGGCTATGTGTAGCCCCTTGTTCAAAAAATAAAAATAAAAAATGTAACATCATGCAAGACATTGACTACTTCCGCATAGGGACATTTTGAATGATATAGTCCGAAACCTCTAAGTTTGTTAAAAATTCATGCATCAATATCTCTCAAAGTGTCTCTCTAGCTCTTAGCTTTATATTATAAGCCAAGGTCATGATAGGTAGAATATAATTATGGGTGAATGAATTAGATCCACCCAATGTAATTAGATCCACCCAATGTAATTTTAAGTGAAAAGTGTGCGAGTGTAGTATTTGATTTTCAAAGATATAGATTTTTGTTTGATTCTATTTTTGAGGCTTAAATATGATACTGCCATTTCTAGGTTGATTATTTGGTTGATATTCTTTTAAGAAGTTAAAAAACTTCATTTAGATGTTAAGAAATTTCAATGGTTGGTTATTATTAATCTTCATTTCTTTGTATCAGTAGAAACAAGAGATGGAAAGTAAGTAAGAAAGACTGTAATTGATCGGAAAGTGGTCCATATAACATGAGAACGTTCTTGTTGTTTGTAAATGCAAATCTCTCGTATCCGATGTTCGTTGGATTCAGAAAAGATATGGCTGCAGAGTGGACCGTAGAAAAATGCAGGCCAACTTGCAGACTAGTGGCAACAGAGCCAGCTCTACGTTTTTAGGTGCTCTCGGCAAAATACAAATTTTGGGGTCTTTTACATGTCATTGCCGAATTCTCATGTTTCCGGTGTGTGTGGCCGACTAGAGTATTTGTTCGCCCAGATAACCTCATAACCTATACATGAATACAATTGATTTGGGTCTCTAGGAATTATGGGCTCTAGGCCACCGCCTAAGTCACCTATGCCGAGAGACGCCCCAAGTAGCAAGAGGGTTGATCATATAGTTAACTCTAAGTTGAAGAGGTAAAAATTTTGAAGATTGGTATAACTCTCCAGAACTAGTGCAAAATCTAATGGTGCATGTTCTCATTAGGTTGCAATGGGTCTCATCTCCATCCCAATTCTGCTTGCAACTTAGTCTGCCAAGTAACTTGAATTTAGCTTCCATGCAGAATACCGTTCCCTTATCAACTTGACGTTGATTTTGTTGCAAGTAGGGTTACTGCTGCCATTGTAAGATAACATTATTTTTTGTTGCGTTAATTGTAGTCCATTGCCATTTGATCTCTTCTAAGTTCTAACTACTTTATTAATAATCCTTGCTAAATTGAACTGAAGAAAAGAAAAACTTGGATGTTAGTAGATGTGAACATTTTTAATCTTTGGTCTCTATCTATCTTGATGTTGTTCAGTTCAGCATTATTGGCAAAAAGTTTTAGATAAGGCCGGGCACAAGGGTCTGATGATCAGGTAATTGACATCCAAAATGGGTTTAGCTCGACAGCTAGTAACTTTGCTAACTTAAACGAGAGAAAGAAGACAATGTCTATAGTAATTATATGAAAATTAGGAAGAACAATATCAGTGCAATCCAAACATGTAATCCTGTATGTGGGTGAAATTTATAGCAATAAGGTTTTTTTTTTTTTGATGGAGAAAAACGACTTCTATTACTTAGAATAATTACAAAACTTAAAGTTACAGGCTTTCATATCGTCTGTAATAGTTTTTCTGAAAGTATCAGGTATGTTAACAGAAAAGTCTAAAGATAGCCTTATTTTTTAGAGTTTTTTGCGATAATGGGAGCAACATTGTTTGCCGTTCTGTTAACATGACTTAACTTAAAAAACAGAATTGACAGAAGCAGGTTGCATCTCATAATCAACAACTTTGCTTCTAAGAGCAAATCCTATGGGTAGTGTCACTCTTTCATTTGAAAGAGTGCACTACCAATTAGAGCAAATTAGGGTCTCCAATGGGTAGGCTTCGACCCACTTTTCCCCCAAATCCTCTCAGACACTCGTTCATACTAGACGGGGGACCGTCCTCCGTCAGGAAGAAAAAACTTTTAGTACAAAACGGGGGACAGTTCCCCGTTAAAAACTTTTTTTTTTCGTTTTCTTTTTTTTTGAGGGGGGACTATCCCCGTCTATGTAGCTTTTCTTTAAGTTTTTTTCTTTGACGGGGATTGTCCCCCATCTAAGAAGATTTTTTTTTTTTTTGGACGTCTGGGACAAAATCCAAATTTTTTAATTAAACGGAAGACTGTCTCTCGTATAGTATCTTTTTTTGTATTTGACCATAATAGCTTCACTCGTTCATATGGACGAGTAGTCTTTCATATGAACTAGTTAGTCTCCAAATGGAGACTACCGAAAGGATCTGCTCTAACGAAGTCCAAGTTTCCCTGGACGATTTCGACATTTCAGAAACCACAATATGGCGAGAGTTCTTTTTACCCGTGAGTCGAATAAAGATGACTTAACGTGTTAACACAACACGTTCCCGTATCACCAATAATTGGGCCCTGACTACCAACTTGGGCTTGATTGACTCACAAACTGAAGGAGAGCCGTGAATCCCAGATTTCCAGAGATAGAAAGAAAACAGATGTTTCCAAGAAGGTTTAAAGTGACGACATCTAAACCACCGTTTACTTATCAAGACATCATCAGGAATCTAAGGATTTATGGTGTCCATATCAATCCTTGGTTTTGTCTTTGGTTTTTGCTTCTTGCAGTGTAGCCTACTAGCTAGTCGTACATCTAATGGGACTGGGTGGTATGTATTTGAGTTGAGACCATGTGACCATGTGTTCCCATTCTACTGCGCTGCATGATAACATTTCGGCACTGATGTTTTTGGAGTTTGGTCGGAAAGGAAGGGAAGTCAAACCAGACACTCTATGGAGTCTAGACTAGATGCAAAGCTTCTAACCATATGTGGCTAGCTAGCGTCATGAGTAGAGCCGGCTCGAGCCAGGTGAGGTCTTGCTGTTTAGCTACCCACTTACCAATTTGCTCCCAATTTTTATTCTTGAAATCACTCATTTGATTTATTAAAGTTTTTTTTTCTTTTTGCGCTTGACCCTTTCAACTCCGACAAAGAATCCGGGGTTAGGAAGCCTTGGCGACCAACTGGTGTGCACTGTGCTCATTGCATGGCGAAGTTGCTAGGTATGGTCCTGAAATGGCTGTCGTCACGAGAAAAATGCCCATAATTGGACCCTAAAACTATCAACAACTAGAGCATTTTTTGACCCCCACAAAGCGAAGCAGAGCCGTGAATCCCAGATTTCCAGAGATAGAATTCCAAGGAAGTCGCAACTCACGACATCGTAACCGTCTATTTGCTCATCACTAGCATCCAAAATCGAACGGCAATCAAGGTCCCCACATCACATGCCCAGACGTACCCAACGTGTAGGTACCGTATTGCCCACCTTAGACTCATCCTATGTACTACCGCCACGCTATAAAACGCACGTGCGCAGTACTTCCAATAGTCCATCCCAAGAAAAATCAACATCAACGGCTCACAATCAATCCTCATTTCTCCAAATCAACGGCTTAGACTCCATCTTCCTTGAATCTTGATTTCTCCTCCCTTATAAAAACTCACTTCAGTCCTAATACTCTGTTCAACCAAAACTAGCTCTGTTCTCTGCTCTGTTTTCCGATTAAAACTTTCAAAATGTTGCTAAGAAGTTCATCAACACCGATTCTAGAGTCATGGATAACACATGCAAATGAAAAATCATCACCAGAACCAGAAAAGATACCATTACCACCAAAACCAAGAAGAAAATCAGTCACACTAACACGTTCATCACCATGTATGATAACAGCAGTTTCAGGTGACCACCAAGATACAGATTTAAGTGGTGGGTTTTCAGTAAAATCAAGAAGGAGATCATTAGATATACCAAGAAGTATGGGTTTTTCTGCAATTGGTGTTGAAGAAGAAGTTGAAAAATGTGCAGATATTAAGTCTACACTTAATAGGTTGTTTACTAGTTCTGGGTTAACTGAAGTGGTTGAAGATGGTTGTGTTACAAGTGTTAAAGATAGAAGCTTGATGGTGCCATTAGTTGGTGGTGGTGCTAATGGTAGTAATGGTGGTAGAAAATGTGGTGGTGGTGGAAGATCTGAGGAGGATGAAGATGGTAAATCTGATTTTGGTGATTCAGAGTTAGAAGAAAATGGAGATAATAGCAACAAAAAGGACAGTGTTGAGACTTATTATCAACAAATGATTGAAGCTAATCCTGGAAATTCTCTGTTATTAGGAAACTATGCAAAATTCTTAAAAGAGGTAAACAATTCAATCCCAATCTTCAATTTCTTTGTTTAAAATCTTTAGTCATGATGTTCAATTTTACTGATTTTGATTGTTTTAATTTTTAACAGGAAAAGGGTGATTTAGTGAAAGCTGAAGAATACTGTGGAAGAGCAATTTTGGCAAACCCAAGTGATGGGAGTGTATTATCACTGTATGCAGCTCTCATATGGCAAACACATAAAGATGTTTCACGTGCAGAGACTTATTTTGATCAAGCTGTTCAAGCTTCTCCTGATGATTGTTTCGTCCTAGCTTCATATGCTCGATTTCTTTGGGACACTGAAGAAGATGAAGATGAAGAAGAACCACAACCAGAACCAATTAATTTTGGAATGAACAACAACAACAGCCAGTATTACAATACAGTTCTTCCTAGCACCAATAATAATTTCTTCCATGGAGGTTCTCCTCCTTTGGCAGCTGCATCTTAGATTTGTTCTGTAATAATTTTTGTCTATCTATTGTATAAAGTAGTAAAAATTTAGGTAAAAGGGGATGGGGGAGTATAATGTTAACATATCTCTAACAGTTTGTTCTTGAGCAAGTCCAGTTATTGGTGAGGGGTACTCTGTTTCTTTCTCTGTTTTTATGTCTATGTGCTTAATAATAGAGCAAGTACTACCAGTAAAGAATGGAACCAAAATGTATCTAAGATATTTATTTTCAACACAACAAGAAGTCTGGCTGGCTCTGGCATATGCATTCATGGTTGTGGACCACTGTCTCTGTCTGTTTCATTTCTGGTCAATTTCATGATATTTTTCTTCTCTAATGGAGGCTGATGAGACTGTTAATGAGTGATGCACAATCTAGATTAAAAAGTTGATTGACCATGAAATTGAGTCTAATTGTTCAAAAAAAAAAAGGGCTTTTTAATAAAGTGACCACCTTTTTTAACTATATTTAAGAAAGTGGCCGTTATTTTGAATCTTTATATAAAGTGGCCGATATTGACTTTTTTCATCCCGTTTTTTTCAAAAAACGGGTAACGGCAGTTATTGTCTATGTGTCAGTTATCCAGCCCATTCAAAAGACACTTAAGTCCCTCAAATCGTATCACTTGTTCGAGTTATCAATTTCATCTTCTTCACGTCTGATTCAATTCCTAAGATTACAGTGATTCATTAACAAATTTATATGAAAACAAGTATATATTCATGATCTCCAAATTACAAATCAAAAAATTGAACCAGTTATTAGATAAGACCTTATAATGTTGATGATGATCATCGTGATGGTAGAATTGTTGGTGTTCATGGTACCTAATTCTTCTCAAATAACCTCAAGAACCATGGTTAGCCAACGAAATGGACTTGGTTCAAAAACTGGTGACAACGAAACTTGATTTTTTAATGAATTATATTGTCAGTCCTTTTCACAAACACCTTGTGTGTGTCTCGCTGCTGAAGTAGGAATTAGTTTATTGTGCTCGGTAAGCTCTGTGGTATCTTCTTCATCGCTGTAATTTCATATTCCGTCGACAACCGAAAAAATTGATGATACACAAACACTGAAACCACCACATTAAGAAACTGAAACAATCCCTTGTTGATTAACGTAATGTACTCATCTCTGCAACCCATTCAGCCTACTGCAGCAATTACACCCTTACCTGCATATTTCAGCTGCAATATCATCTCATCTTATTACCTCTTCTCATTTTCACGACATTTAAGCTTAATTCCTTCCTCTGCATCGATAGCAACAAACACAAACTCATAGGTCATTCAGTATTCAACCTTCTCCATACCAGCAACACTAGAGTACCTACAACATCACCTCTTCAACAGCAGCTGCAATAAGTCCTCACCTCCAATATCTTCATAAACCGTATATACCAGACCCCATGTTGACTTCAAATGCTCATCTGTAGCTGAACCCATACAACTGCATCTGTAACTTAACCACCATCTCAATTTCTACAACTCCTTCCAACCCAGAAACCACCTACAACTCTAGGTGCAATTCCACTAGAACAACAGCAGCATAGCTACTCTGTAAAACAAATATCTTCAACACAAGCCCATACATAACTGAGTCTCTTCATCTTTTCCTTGTTTAGTTCAACAGACCTATCTGATATCAGTTTCTCATCTAACCATCAAACTAACAACACCATTTCTTATTTCTGCTATTGCTCTTCTCATTGAAGTCATATCATCTCCCTGTAATTTCTCAATTCCGGCACACCCGTATCTCACACTGAACATCAGATCTTCAACCAACCTTCCAATTGATTAAACAAAGCAAAAAGGAGAAAGAGCCCCAAACCCTAGAATTCAAATCAACGGAAATCAATCGATTTCACCATCTAAACATGAGTTTTCGTCAAATACTAAGTTAATTAATGCTTGGGTTCTTAAAATCTTACTAGGATTCGTATTTCTTCATCCCCGATTTGTATTTCACCTTCCTGCATCCAACGAAACCCTAAAACTTCAAAATTTCCAAATATCACTAACATCACGCATAGTCACCTTCATCACTGATTACTTATTTTTCATCAATAACTTGAATTTCTAACCCTAGTTTCAAAGAGAAGGATCGTGGAGGGAGAGACAGAAACGAGAAGAAGAAGAAAGAAATAAAGATGAAAAGAAGTGTCTGAATCGCAAGGTTATAAGGATGGGGATATGGTGGTAATTTTAAGCCTGAGAATTGACTAAGTCAGCTTGGTGGACTGTTTTGGTGGGACCAGGTGTTATATCTAACAGAAAGGCCACTTTATAGAAGAATTTGAAATCTTGGCCGGTTTATAAATTATATGGTAGGAAGCTGGCCACTTTATTAATTTGCCCAAAAAAAATCTTGATGGTAAACCTGTCTCTTTGGCTTCCACCACAACCACACGAATAAGTAAATTTTTTTGCTTGAGGGAGAGCAGAGTGAGATTTTAAGAGCATGCAAGTCATCATAATTGACTCACTAACTAGATATTTTTTAGTTCTGGACCTTCTGGTTCCCTTCAAAGTTTAAAGTTCAAACCCTGAAAAGATTTCCAAGGGGCTGTGACTGTTGTCTATTAAACAAACCCTTAAGAGCAGTTACTATGGGAACGTTAAAACTCAAAATTCTGTTGAGCCACGTGGATGGTGAAATGGGTTTCTTCATTATGGTGAAGCTGGTCAAAATGAACAGATTTGATTTTTTAGGATCCCACTAGTATTTCTTTTTAATATAAAATGTTTTATAGGATAAAGATGAAAAATAAAATATAATATTTAAGTGAGATAAAATAGGATGAAGTGAGATAAAATAGGATTAAAAAGTAATAAAATAACCGGGGATTGTACTTGGCGTTAAACCAAGAGACGCGGGCGTCAATGAGAAAATCGCTGGCGTTTTTGGCATGGTCGCGCGTTCGTAGCAAGATCGCCAGTCCTTACCATAGACGCGCGCTGGATCTTCCGACTCAATGTTCAAAGCATCAGATTTGTTGATTTGAACATCCATTTTTCATGTTTGTTCATTCTATAGTGGGAGCAAAATGAATAAACTCCAAGTTTGTTCATTCCATAGGAACTGTTCTAAGAATTTTGATTAGGATTGACTTGAAAAACTGTTGTCTATCAAGCAACAAAAACTCTGAACCAACCGAGAGAGAAACCACGAAAAAAGCCGCTCTCAGAAACCCATCCCTACACGTCTCCCGAGGGTCGTGCCCCATTGGGACCCACTAATAAAATAAAAATAAAAAAATTTATATGAGAGGTGGTTTTGCTTTAGTTTTTCTCGTACGGTTCATATAGAACCACTGATCAAACAAACCCTTAAGAATTTTGGTTGGGATTGACTTGAAGTTTCTCAGTCTAATTTCTTACTTAAAAATCTTGATGGTAAGCCTGTCTCTTGGTTTCCACACAACCACAGTAAAGAGCCTACAAGTCATAAGGACTCACAGTAAAGAGCTTAGAAGTCGTAATTGACTCACTAAGATACTTTTTACCGGTACCTTTTACTGGTTATTGGAAACAAAAATCAATCTCAGAAGTAAAAAATAAAAGATTGCTTCTATAAAATATTATGAAGTTAAAATATTAACTTTCTATTTTTACAAGTTATTTTGAAATTGCATACAAGAGATAAATTTCTGACTTACTTGTTTCTAGAAGTCGAAAAACGATTTTAATCCTAATTCACTTTAAAGTTCAAATCCTAAGATGATTCCGAAAAGTAATGTCTATCAAACAAACTCTTT
Organism: Papaver somniferum; assembly: GCF_003573695.1. Taxonomy (NCBI): domain Eukaryota; kingdom Viridiplantae; phylum Streptophyta; class Magnoliopsida; order Ranunculales; family Papaveraceae; genus Papaver; species Papaver somniferum. The sequence continues at coordinate 135,463,306 of NC_039362.1, read as the reverse complement.
TGTTTATTAAAGTCATTCCAAAATTTTGTTCCCAGACTTATTTTTAGTTTTTCTTGACATGACTAAATCAACATATAACTTCTCCGAGGTATCGAAAGACTTTTTAGTAACTTCAACATACTGCCCAGATTTCCTTAATGTAATTGTAACGAATGATTCTTTGGGGACTTCTTCTTATCCCGGAGAAGTTCATATTCAATAAAATATTGGAATCTTCTAAAAAAAATAATAAATAAATAAATAGGGGTCGTTTTTCTCGCAAAGGCGATTGGTGATTTGGAGCTTCTTTGCCATAGGAATTCGGATTTCTTGATCAATCCTTTTCTACGCAATTCCTCCATTGCAGTCGATTGTTTTCTTCTTTCCCTCCTTTTTCTCAGCCCCTGAATGACATCCTAGACCTGCCATTCGTATCTCCCAGCATTAGGGTTTGCTTTTTTGCTTGGGTTTCTGACTGACATGGTATGCAGTCGTGGTTCTTTCCCGCAAGTCCCCCAACAATCTTCCTCTTCAGCTGATGAAGTGGTTTGCTTTCGATGTCCTTTTACTGGATTCGATGGCTATAAGAATGGGATTAAAAATAAAGGATACAAGGAGGGTTCTTTGCTCACCCATCTCAGGGATCGCCATTACCCTGATGATGAAAGGTAAGCTTTGTGTCGTAGTAGGTTCAAGGACTATAAAGTTTACAAAGCATGGGAGGAGGTTCTGCAACAGATGAAGATGTGGGTATGTGTTGAATGCTTGCGCTTACACAAATGGAGAATCTCGTGCAGGACTCACAAAGGGGAAGCAACTCAAGGGCCTTTCAATGGAGTGGGAGCTAGCTTCTTAATTCATGGCATTCCATGCCCCCCGGAACCTCTTGTTTCTGTCAGTTCATCTGATGATGCATCTGCAGGTGATCCTCCTCCATGCTTGAGCCTGGACCTGTGGGATAAAGTTTTATAATGCAATATCACTACGGTTTCCAGTGTCTCAGCCAACTGTAAGCTTGCCTTTTCAAGAACCTTTAATGCTGCGATTCAGAAAGTTATTACATCGTCTAGGGAGATTACACTATGGATCCAGCTTCTTCTCCTTCCAATCTGTGTGTTGAGAGTTTTCACTCCCGAAAACAATGAGGAGGAAAGGCCAGGTACAAGGAAGAAGCTACAAATCGTTGATATCAACTCCGCATTGGTCACGTGGGATGAACCGAATGGTTGTATCATATTGGTTCAATAGGCATTAGAGGAGCAGGAGGCATTACGGGAGTGGCATAAAGACAAGAAGAAGAAGCAGGAATTATGCAAACAGGAATCGACCAACCTACGGTTATGTCGTAAAAAACTTAGCTATAGCATGTATACCGCAGCCATCCGAACTCTCACATATAATGGTGTTGCATCTGCTAATACTGATACCCTGGATGAATTGAAAAGTAAGCATCCGTATGCAGACCACCGGAAATCCCAGTCATACCACCTGCCCAATCTTCTCTTATTGCTACGAATGAATTAGTTTTGGGAAGGATTAGAAGTTTCCCAAAGGGTACTTCTTGAGGAAGAGACAGGCTGCGTGCTCAACATCTGATTGACGCGCTTAGTGGTGCTGCAGCGGCCATGGCAGATGAATTGGTCTCATCTCTTACAGATATCGTGAATATTTTGCTGGTTGGGAATTGTCCACCTGAGTTGGTTGTGTTTGTCGCTTCAGCACCGCTCACTCCATTGCTAAAACCTGGTGGGGGTCTACGCCCCATAACTATGGGTACTGTTTGGAGGCGCTTGGTATCCAAGGTTGCTGCCACTCATGTGGGTAAAGAAATGGAAGCTTACTTAAGCGATTATCAGTTTGGTGTCGTTGTACAGTGTGGTGGTGAAGCTATTCTTCTTCACTCGGCTAACCGTCTGTTGGAAGTGTATGGTGAGACCTGTTCGCGTACAATGCTTACGGTAGACTTCTCTAACGCTTTTAACTTGGTCGACAGGTCCGCTATGCTTAGGGAAGTTAGATTACGATGCCCCTTTATTGGTTATTGGGTGGAATTTTTCTATTCAAATCCTGCACACCTATACTATTTGGATCATACCTTATTATCTGCACAAGGTGTACAGCAGGGGGACCCTTTTGGTCCCCTCTTTTTTGCTCTAACTCTCCACCCTCTTGTCCACAAAATTGCAGAGCATTGTACTTTAGACCTTCAGGCCTGGTACCTTGATGATGGAACGTTGATTGGTGATACTATGATGGTCTCGAAAGCCCTACAAATTTTTCAACTGGAGGGGCCTTCTCTTGGTTTGCATCTCAATATATCTAAGACAGAGATTTATTGGCCAGTGGTTGACAAAAGGGGGTTAGCTTTGGGAGATTTTCCTGACAGGATCAGCAGGCCAAAGAAAGGCGTGAAGTTACTTGGTGGCCCAGTTAGTTTAGATCCACAATTTTGTAAGGACTTGGTTGTTAGTAGGGTGCATAAGACCTTGGAGTTGATGGAAGCGATTAAGAAGCTTGAGGATCCACAATGTGAATTGGTACTCCTACGGAACTGCAGTGGAGTCTCTAGACTCTACTTTTCTATGCGCACGGTCAAACCCGAATACTTGTCTTATGCCCAGCCGTTGTATGATGAATACTTGTTCGAATACTTACGACAACTTCTTATAGGTGATGGACCTGGTTTTGGGATGCTTCAACAGAGATTAGTCACTATCCCTATCAAGCATGGTAAGATGGGAGTTTATACTATGGAAGACACGATACAATATTGTTATGTGGCGTCTTATACACAGACAATTTCTCAGCAGCGCAATATCCTGCGACACTCCGTGGATGGCTCGAGCCCCAATCTTGGTCACGCCTTTAGTGCATATAATCAGGTATGTGGTATTACAGACTCACCACTTAGCATTGATGGAATTGCCCCCCTTTCTATGAGCTCTCCGACGGTTAAATACTTTGATGTTGTGGTGAAGAAAATTCCCACTAACTTTGATATGTTTGTACGTGATACGGTTTTGTGGAAATGCAACAAGACTAAAAATGCTCAAGATTGTTTGCTGGCTATTCCCATTGATGGGCTGAACCAACGGATCGGACCTATACAGTTTCGATCAATTGTGCGTTATAGATTGGGCACCCCCCTCTTTAAGGTGGGTGATGCATGTTCTGCATGTGGTTGGGAGATGGATATTTTTGGAGATCATGTTGTACACTGTACCAAAGGGATCGGTCTCAAATTTCGTCATGATCTTGTTCGTGACACCTTTGCTGATATGTGTTATCGGGCAGGGGTCCCTTCCAGGAAGGAAGTATCCTTAGGGCTCATATCTGATGATGGTTCGGCCTTGAGACCCGCTGACATTATGGTTTATAATTGGTTTAACGGGCATAATATGTGTTTAGATGTCACGGGTGTTTCTCCTCTCACATGTAAAGGTATACATTCCTTTTCTCCAGGACAAGCAATCGTTAATGTTGTGGCCAAGAAGAATGCTAAATATCTTGAAAAGTGTTCAGATCAAGGGTTTGGCTTTGGTGTCCCTTCTTTCACCACATTGGGGGAGTTGGGTAGTGACACGGTAGATTTTTTGAAGAGATTACGTAATTACATGGCCAGTCATGATGCGAATGTCAAGGTAGGAGATTTTCTTTTTCATATGTTAGGTGTTGTCATTCAAAAATGGATTGAAGCTCAGCTTGTTACGAGACTCCCTTCCAATTCTTGTAAACTCCTTTCTCTTGATGATGATGAATAAATTTTAAGTTTTTCTTGGCCTTTACTATTTTTGGCGAGCTTGGTGACGGAACAACAGACTTTATTAAACGGCTTCGCAACTATATAGCTAGCCATGATGCTAATGTGTGTTTAGGAGATTTCCTTTTTCCTAGGTTAAGTGTGGTAGTTTAAAAGGGGTTGGAGCCCAACTTGTTGCTCGGTTTCCGACTAGTCTTTTCTCTGATGAAAATTCTTTCGAATTTGAATAGATTTTTATAAAAAAGGAAAAAAACAAAACAAAAAACAAAACTTTTTAGTAATTTCAGAATAAAAGATGGCATTTTATGCCTTGGATCCAATTGACTTGACCCATCACAAGGAACTGACATGATAATTTAAACTCAAGTGATAAGCGATAATCTAAATACATTTTAACCCTATAATCACTGTATGTATCTAGCGTATATCATGGTTCAAAAAAAAAAATCTAGCGTATATTGGTTGCCAGTACTCCATCAACAACAAATGGGTTAGCAGTGATAAATTCGTTGTTATACCTAATATCCCACTAAAAATGTATCCCAATTTGGGTACAATTAGCATCACATGATTGACCTTTTTGGTGACCTTTACGATCATCTTTTTTATCTTTAGATTTTTGGTGACCAATACCGAAAATAAATAAACTTTTCAAGATTCATTGACATACTAATAATAATCTTTCGCAGAATATACATCGTTACATACTTGGAAGCTCAGTTTAACGTACGATGTCTATAAGAGCAACTGCAGTGGTGCGATCAAAACCAAAGATCAAAGATCAAAAAAAAGATCAAATTTTGGGTTTAGTCCGTGTTGTCACGTAACGGTCCCGATTAAAATTTGGTCGCGCGTAATTTAAATCTCCGTCCCAAAAAAATTTCATCGGGCGTATCTCAAATGTCCGCCCAATCAATCACCAGGCGTACTTTAAATTTATGCCTGTCAACAGGCGTACTTTAAGTTTACGCCTCATTTTTTTTTTTTTTAATTTGAATTTTCATCGGGCGTAACTCAAATGTCCGCCCGTTAACGCGCGTACTTAAAATTTACGCCCAGCAACAAGCGTACTTTAAATTTACGCCCGACTATATTAGGATTTGGTATTTGGTCGCGATCAAATATGGTATGGAATTTGATCTTTGGCTGGGATTTGATCTTTACTCCGTCCCACTGCGTCACGATCTCATCCCAAATTTTTGGTTATACTCGCCCACTGTGGATGCTCTAACCGGGAAAATGTAAATTCTGACAGAGAACTACGAACCAGATCATACAGGAATAACAGGTTCTTTAACGAGCTAATGCGGAGCTGCTCGAACTTCTCCTTCACTGATGCATCGGCGGCCTTCTTATTCTCATCCTCGCTCTTCTTCCACGCTCATATGGAGATTCCTTACTGACGAGATACCCCATACGAATATAAGATACTCCTATAATTTTGTTTTTATAGGCTTTTTCAGCATCTAAAGCTTCGTCCAAGTTTAATCCATCCATAACATAATGGATCATTCTTTTGCGTTTTTCTTCTATTTTTCTACGCAAACAGGAATCTTTCCCATATCGCTCCATCGATCTCCAAGATTACAACTGAACTCTAATTCTTTCAAGTCTTATCAGTCGGAGAAAAGGAGGTTCAACTATATATATAATTTGCGGACTACTTTGAGAATACCTTAAAAAGAAAAAAAGATTAGGGCCAAGTAATTTTTAAAAGTCCCAATGCCCCATATCCAACCTTCGGTCGTTCAGGAACTTGACCTTGCGTAAGTGACTTTACACGGCAAACCGGATCCGGTCAAACATTACTTTTTCACCTCTGAGCGGACGCGGTATAATGACATAAAGAAGCAAGATTCACAAAAATGGTGCACAATTCAATTCAGCTGTCCGTGTTCGTCGTGGATTTGAATCAAGAAAACCAAACCATTCTTCTGTGTCTCACACTCTGTACATATCTGATAGAAATTTCCAGACACTAAATTTTCGACGAAGTATCATTATACTTCATCATATATGAAAGTTGAAATGAGCTCAGTAAATAAAAGGGAAAATTGGGAAACTGCCCCAATTTGGACTGCAATCTTGGAAAACTGCCCCAACGTTAAAAAAAAATTGGAAAACTGCCCCACTGTTAGAAATCTCAGTTAACTCCGCGTGTGCGAGTTCTCACGTGCCAAAAAAGACAAAAATACCCCGAACCGCTAAGATATTGCCACGTATGCGAAAGATCTGACGGACTGAGATGAAGAAGTAAGCACGTGACTCGCACGTGATATTCAGTGAAATTACCAAAACAATATTACCTTTTCCCATTTTGACTTCTGTGACCATTGTCTCAAATTGCGACACGTCGCCGGAGTAAATGCTTACAGCCGTTGATTGATAACACTACCAGATTCTTCCACGTGTCATGTAAAGAATGCAAGGCATTCCAAAGGGTTTCCGATGCACACTTTGTTGCACAGCACAAGAAATTTGCTGATCAGGAAAATGCTCTACGTGAACAATTTGAAAGTAAAATGCTTTCATTATGTAAGCATAACATATGAATTGCACTACTAATTTTATAACAATAAAGACCATACCATCATACCATAATAAAGGCCATACCATAATACCATAATATATTACAACCATATTATCTTTAGGTAACATAACATAACCGGTCTTCAAAGTTTTTGGGAAGCATAACATAGCCAGTCTTCAAAGTTTTTGGGAAGCATAACATAACCGTAAGTCTTAATACAACCATAATACCACTGACCACTAGAACAAAGAAAAACTAGACTAGACATACTTTGAGTTAGGCTTTCTTTGCCTTTTTGATGATGGTTCACAAATATTATTTGTCTGGTTCTGTATGTTAACTGTGCCATGGTAAGTTTGACTAAACAAACCAGCAGCTAAAGAAGAACCAGCACCACCTGCGGAAGAGGTGGTTGGTGCAGTAGTTACCTTCTTTGAAACAGATGTAGATGGTGTTGTAGAGGTTGATGGTGCAGCAGTTCCATTTTCCTTCCTTTTCGATCCAGTAGAAGATGTAGCTTTAGCGACAGAGGTCAAAGGTGCAGCAGTTCCATTTGCCTTCCTTTTCGATCCAGCAGCAGATGTAGATCCAGCAACAACAGCAACAGAGGTTGATGTAGCTCTATCAGCAGCAGCACTTTTGCTTGAAGATGCAGTTGCTGATGCAGATTTTAATGCAGATTTCTTCCTGATCTTCTTTGTGTCTATAGTTCCTACAACAATAGTATCTCCATCAACAAGAATCTCTGTTCTCACTCTTTTCTTCTTTGGATTAGATCCAACAGGCCCACCCTTGCATGTTCTGCTGTTGTGATCATCACCACCACATGTACTACAATGCCTAGGTTTGCTTTGTTTATTCTTCTCCATCCAAGATTTCTTCCTTCTTACACAAGGTCTTCCAGGATCTCTTAATCTGATTGGAGCAACCAGATCCACCTTAGACTACACAAGATGAAGAAAGGGATTATGTTCAGTATTCTTTATATACCTAGATCTAGAAAGAAAACAAAAAAAATTATAAAGAAAAAGTACAAATAAGATAATGTTATTTAAAAAAAGATTCTCAAAACAAGCAATAAAGGTCACCTGAATTTCGCACTCATCAATGTCTCCTAGTGGAGTTATTGACCAAGAGTAAGTGGTCCTATACATGTCCACAGTATAATACTTACTACAGTACCTGCAAACATAAATAACCCATTCATTGATTACTGCAACCTATAACACACACCACTCATTCATTGAAGCTCTATATTCTATAAATTGTAGGGATTATTATTGTGAAAGATTACTCACATTGCCCAATTGGGATTCAATCTATGCAAAACACAGGTAGCATGCACACATGGAAATTTTCTTAGTTGCCATTGTCTGCAAGTGCAAGTTTTTTCTTCAATTTCAACAGTAAAGACCTTCTTTGTGATTTTATTAGTCACCTCATATGTCTTCATCTCTTCTGCAGGGTCAACATCAAAGTTTCCTCTAAGGGACTCCATCACCTCAATGAGATCTTTGGCAGCAGGTACCAGATCACCAGATTGCCATGTTTGAGCTAGTTTCCTTCTCTTGTAATACAATCCATTAACCAACTGTGTGTACATGGTGACCAACTTGATGATAGGTTTGTTTCTAAGTTTTTTATCCATGTTGTTAAAGCTTTCTGAAAAATTGCTATTTATATGTTCACAAGCAACATCGTGTGGGAACCATGACCTTGCCCAGTGTTTTGGGTCCAAATCCATCAAATACTCATGTGCATCACTATTAACTTCTAGCATTTCATCCATATGTACCTAAAAAATATGTACTAGGTGTAGTAAATTACTACTGACAATTACCACAAAAAAGTACAACAAATTTACAAATAGTATGTACCTTCCAGTGACTATACTTATAGGCTTTCGCAGCCTGCCATAGAAGGGTTGTCAGTTTTTCCCCTTTGTATCCATTGTTCTGGAAATTCTGGTATAGATGTCTGCAAAAAAGGTAACAAACGGTTATCCAAATTATCCAAAATAAAATTGTTGTGGTACAAATAATAAACATAAGTTGTATTACCTAAAGCAAAACCTATGATTTTCCAGTGGAAATAACTCAGCCACTGCCTCGGTAAGACCCTTTTGTCTGTCAGAGATAAATGTCAATCCATACTGATATGGTATTTTTGTCTTCAATTCTTTCAAGAAAATGTACCAATTAGCCTCTGTCTCTGCCGTACCAACACCCATAACAATTGGGAATATGCTATTTTCACCATCTAAACCTGTAGCAGCCATCATTACACCACCTAATTTACCTGTCAAGTGCATTGCATCAAGCCCTGTAACCAATCTACAACCATTTGAGAATCCTTTAAGTTGTGCGCTGTATGATATAAATAAACTCTCAAATCTATCAACATCTCCATCTTTGGCATAAGTGAAGTGGTCGATGCTTCCAGGGTTCAAAGTTTTAGCAGCAGTACAAAGTTGTGGAACTTTGGTGAAACTTTCCTCAAAAGTGCCATTCAACTTGCCTAGGACCAGATTCTGTTTACACAAAAAAAATTGAATTTTCACTTAAGTTAGCCATGTGAATTTCTTAAACAAAGAACCAATAAACTGAAGAAGAAATAATGTTAAAAAATGTCATACCCTTGCATCATTTGAAACCGAATAAGGTATGTCAACCTTTAATTGGGGCCAAATGATTTTTTTCATGATTTTTCTACCCTTCTTCAAAGAAGTGGAAGCAGTCATTGTCTTCAACAAGTAATCTGCTACAAATCTAGAATTACATTTTGGGTTTTTATCAGCACCAGTCCTCTTACATTTGTGTTCTAAGTTGCATCTCCTGACAGTTACAGTCTTACAATTAGGAATTGCTCTTGCACTCACATTCCATTCACAGTCATTGATGTGTCTGAACTTGCAAACAACATAACATCTTTCTTTATCTGTCTTCTTAATTTCATACTGCATAAATTTCAGTACTGCATATTCTCTTAGATGTTTCTTGAAAGCAACTATGTCTGGAAATGCCATTTTAGTACACAACACACCAGGTTCAGGGTCAGGTGCTTCTTCATTCTCCATTGTCAGAGTTTGTTTCCCAATATAGCCACCATAGTCTTTTTCCCATTCTTCATCTTCATCCATCTCATACTGATGACCATCAACAATTCCTTTAACATTGCGACCCAAATTCTCATCACCAGCCCCACTAGTACCACCAGCTAAATTCTCATCACCAGCCCCACTAGTACCACCAGCTAAATTCTCATCACCAGCCCCACCACTATCAGGAAAAATCTCATCATCAGACCCATCCAAATTCCATTCCACATCACCAACTCCATCCCTAACATCTTCATTATTAAAAAACTTGGACCAAAATTCTTCATAATAGGCACTATCAACAGCATCTTCGTCTTCGTCTTCATCGTCCTCATCATCTGCACTAAGATCATACTGAAATTCTGGCCTATCATCTGGATGACACTGATCTTCCGCTTCATTCTGCAGATTCACTGGGTCTTCACTAATATTAGCATCTTCAATAATTGAACATTGTGTAACAGCATCATCCCAGGACTCCGTTTCTTGCTGATCATGTATATTGTTTGCCACACTAGCTTGTGTTGTCATAACTTCAGGCACATCTTCATTACCAAAGTTCAATCTAGTTGGTCTGAACTCTGTATTCTGTTGCTGCTTTGTAGACTGTTTCTTAGCTAGTTCAGCTAGTCTTGGACTCTTCCTAACATTAAGCTTCTTACTAACCCTTTTTTTTGGAGGAGTACTATGTAGACTAGACAAACCACTACCACTGCCACTGTGTGCACCACCAACTGAACTATTTACCTTATCACTGCCACAACCAAATGGTACATCACCATCAACCATAAACACTTTATACTCAACAAATCCATCTTCATCTGGGACAGCTTTGTTCCACATTTTAATAAAGTCATTTTCCTTTTCACACATAAAATTTTCTTTATCAAACAACATAAGGTTAAACTTTTCTTCCATACCCATTTTGATCATCATATCCTTCACCATTTGTATAAACCCAAGACCACTAATACCAGCAACAACATTTGGAAAATACATAGGTGTAAACTTATTATTTCCATTGCTCACAGTAACTCTGATGTTCCTATCCATATTACCCTGATATATATACAAACAAAATTCAATACATGGATGTCAAAATCCACACCAGCAAGTCAAAATATTACATACAACTCATATTAAATAACAATCAAAACTTTCAGTTTCACACAAATTGAACCCTAAATTACAAAAGAAAAAAAAATTCATGAAACCCTTAAATTATAATTTCATTTCGTTTACAAATTAGCACAAAATATCATCTGATTCAAGCATAAACAACGATTGGGTTTCAATAACTTATTTGTTTATCGACCAATTAAACTGCAAATTTTTCAAACTTATACTTTCATCGTCTCTAAGTATGTTCTTCAGGATCTTTCATCGTTGTAACATTAAGAGAAGAATCTTAATCATTAACAGTTAAAAAATTTCGAGTTCAATCGAGATGAAATTGTAGTGCCAGTCACCTTACCTAATATTCTTCTCATTCTTTCTCCTCTCTCGTCTCTGGTTAGATCTAAATGAAACAAAGAAGAAAATATCTTCTCGATATCTTTTAGGGCAGAACTTACAACCATGTGAGATATCACGTGTGACGGTGACACATCTCACCATAAGAAGTCGACACGTAGGTGACATGTGTCATGACTGGACGGTGACACGTCTCGTAGATGAACTTCACTGAATATCACGTGCGAGTCACGTGCTTATTTCTTCATCTCAGTCCGTCAGATCTTTCGGGGTATTTTTGTCTTTTTTGGCACGTGAGAACTCGCACACGCGGAGTTAACTGAGATTTCTAACAGTGGGGCAATTTTCCAACTTTTTTTAACGTTGGGGCAGTTTTCCAAGATTGCAGTCCAAATTGGGGCAGTTTCCCAATTTTCCCTAAATAAAAAGAAAGATGAAAAAACATCATTCAACCTTAAATGACACTCCTAGAGGGGTAAAATTTCAAAATTCCCATTTACTTTGAATTACGTAAATTTAATTTGATGCAGGGAGATTGACTGGTCTTGCTTTCCCTCTTTAAGCAACTGAACCATGTTAATGATCTGGAAACCATTCAGAAGGCCACCAATCTGGTCGAATAACTTCGATCTTTACATCATCTTTTCCTTTAATGCTCAAGGAACCTGATCCTTTAAAGGCTTCTTCTAGCCTCAATAGACCCATACCACGAGACGCAAGTGCAGTTGTGACAGTCCCAACTTTCTTGTCGGATGAGACTCCGACTACTTCTGATCCTGGAGCTACATTCTGCGTTACTTCTGAACCACATACAAAAAAAAAAGAAAGTGTGAGAACCTAAAAGACCACATAGTTTGCATCCATCTGGGTTTGCCAATATTTGCTGAAGCATGTAAGTTATTAAGTTCATGTCAGTTACAGTGTTACACTGACATTACGTGAGATCGTATTGGCTCACATTATGTGAAAATCACTATCTCTAATGCTACATACTCACTGGAAATTGCCAAAACAAAGCACGTGTTCAATGCAAGTTAATCTTTCTCGTGCTAGTAGTGTGAAAGACCAAAAATGGACTCTTCAAAGAAAAGAAGAAAATTCACCATTTCCCAAGAGGAATTTTAAAGGAAGCAGGCGTTTTCGAATGACACCACGGTGGTGAGTTCGAGCAACTGACTCCTGTCCGACATAGCATCTTTTGTTGACGCTTATAGCATTCAAGCCAGCAAGATTGTACTCAAGCGGAATTGCCTCACCTGAGAAAGGAAGAATCAGAAATCAAAACTATTGCATTCTTGCACTGAAATCAGAAGAAAAAAAAAATTCTATAATTATGATGTTTATAGTAAGAAGCTTTGTCTCTATTTTTAAAAATAATGTAGCAATTCAACGAATGACATGCTTTGTGCTCATGTCAGGTGACATAGAATCCAACCTAAGTTGGTAAGAGAACAAAAGAAGTCTGCTGGATTTTCAGATGCAAATAAATAAACTTGGTTCCTTGTACATATTCCACACAAAAAAAACATGAGCATTTTACGTAACACAATATTTAAAGATATGAATGAAGTCCATAGGTGATAATTGAGATTAAAGGAACTTAAAAATTAAAACTGTTGTTAAGCAACATGTTGAAGGCAGCCAACAATTAGCCATGATAAGCACGATTAGTGGTATCAATTGGTAGCTGGTAAGTGAAGTCAGGGTCAATTGAACCAGTTCAGTGTATTTATGTTAAAAATTTTGAAGCAGCAGATAAAATCTTAACAAACGGTTCTAATTTGAGACTCTAATAATGAATGGAAAACCTGTTCAAAACTACAAACATAATGAAATGAGTAAATATCTATCGTCATTCGGCACCTTTTACTTGACACGTGCTTTGGGGTCCATATAACCACCTAAAAGAAACATCACTGTAAAAGATTATTCTTTACCAAGAGAATAACATGGCAGACACAAAATTTTGATTACAGACTCTATCAAACAAGACAAGTGGGATTAAGATTTCGAATGGGCTGGTGTTATGGAACAATGGTCTGTCACAGATATCATCTTCACATAAAATAAATAAATAATAGAATCATGAAAGTAATACCTTTAGGAATCTCAGTTGAGCCCTCTGCCACTCCCTTCTCTACTCTCCATTGAAAATAATTTAGCTCATCAGTTTCTTCGTTGGCCTCAACCGATGGTGCTACAAGTAGAAAAACATATATGTGAAGCTCAACATGGAAAAATACAATCATGCTGCAAAGGGTCATTATGCATATGCCCTGGTCATACCAATTTTACACTGATGAAAGTGTCAAATGTTACTTTAGAAACAACACACTAGTGAACTTACGAATTGTATTCGAAGGAAAAATTCCCCTGAAACCAAGACTATCCAATCTGGGATCTTTGTACCATTGCCATCCAGAACTATTCCCTTTTGTAGATGACTGACAGGCTTTGTCAATACCAGCACCCCAGCCAAGAGCTGAAGCCTCAGGTTCTTCTTTCGAGTCAGACGACGTAGATAGGTTTTTACCAAAACGTTGCCAGCACGAAAATTCCTCACTCATATCTTCAATATCAACATTTGATCTCAACCGAAAAATCTGCAACACATCCATACATATAAGACTCACAGATACATCCTAATTAGATGGAACTAACATCCCTGAACTGAGATAAGCTTCTTCAACCATTTACTGACTTCTCAAGAGGAGCCAAGGTCTAACTAAACTAACAATATCCCTTCTACCTGTAAGTTTCTTTGGGAACGGGCAATCTCAATGCAATCAATTATAGTAAGTTAGAACTGCGATAAATACATTCTAGAAGAACAAACAAACCCAATTGAAGATAGAGATTGGCAGATGATTAGCAATCAATTTGAGTCTGATCGTTTCCAAACAAGCATTTGCAGCTACTCATATGTCTAATTTTAGACCTTCTGGTAGAGGTTATGGTGGTCGATCTCCTATGTTTAGTGGTAGATATGGTACTTCTTCTTTTGGTCGTGGTGGCAGATCATATAACTTCTCTCCAGGAAATTCTTCTACATCACCTTATATAGGTAGAGGTTCTTCACCTAGTTCTACTCCTTTATCTTCCATGAGACCTCCCCCTGGCTTTCAAACTCCACCAGCATATCAAACTCCAACTGGTTTACCAGTTTTACTCTGTCAGATATGTGGAAAGTATGGACACAGTGCTCTAGAATGCAGCAACAGACTCAAGTTTGCTTATCAAAGTTATCATACACCGCAATATTTTCATGCCATGTTAGCTTTTGCAAACATTCTGGGAAGCAATCCATGGTATGCAGATACATGTGCAAACAACCATATTACTTCTGATGAATCTGAACTTCAAGTTGTAGCCACTTATGAAGTTCTTGAGGAAATCCAAGCCGCCAATGGAGAAGGTATGAGTATAACTCACACTGGCTTTTCTTTAAAATATATTGCTAACCACTCTTTTAAACTCAACAATATACTTCTTGTGCCTAAAGCCTCACAAAATCTTCTATCAGTCCATAAATTCACTTCAGATAATCACTGTTCAATAACCTTTGATTCTTATGGCTTTGCTGTGAAGGACTTATCCACTGGGAAGATAATTTTACAAGGACCTCATCATAATGGACTCTATCCAGTGCATTTTACTCAGCACTCCACACTTAATAAAGCTCTCTCTGGTGTCTCAAATGTTTCTCCAGATGTTTGGCACAAGAGACTTGCCCACTCATCCTTTCAGACTATGAAATCTGTTTGTAGTTCTTTACATTTACCAAATGTACTCAAACAACCATTGTTCTGCAGTGATTGTCAATTAGGAAGGAGTCATAAATTGCCATTTACTATGTCCACTCATTGTAGCCCACAACCTTTGGAGTTGTTGCATCTTGATCTACGGGGTCCATGTCCTGTAAAATCCATTGTTGGATACAAATATTATGTCAATATTATTGATGACTTCTCCAAATTTTGTTGGATCTTTCCTTTATATGATAAATCTGATTTCAGGAAAATTTTCTATCAGTTCAAGACTCAAGTTGAAAATCACTTACATCATAATATACTTACAATCAGAACAGATGGTGGTGGTGAATTTATCAATAATGAACTTTCTTCATTCTTAACTGATTATGGTATTCTTCATGAAGTTTCATTCCCCCATACCCCTGAGCAGAATGGTGTGGCTGAATCTAAACACATGCATTTAGTTGATGTAGGCAGGACATTTCTTATTCAATCTGGACTTTCAGCAAGTTTTTGGGTGGAGGCTTTGTCAACAGCTAATTACAGTATTAACAGGCTTCCTACAAGATCTATTGAGTTTAAATCTCCATATGAAGTATTGTTTAAAAGAGTTCCAGATTACTCCTATTTGAGAGCTTTTGGATGTCTATGTTTTCCTTGGGTGAGACCCTATACTTCTCATAAACTTCAACCAAGGAGTATCTCTTGTGTTTTTCTTGGATATAGTAATGCTCAGAAAGGTTATAGATGTCTAGATGTATCCACTGGAAAAGTATATGTATCCAGACATGTTACTTTTCAAGAATCTATTTTTCCCTTAAGATCATCACAGTTGTCTACTTCAGTTTCTTCTATATCTGACACTACAACAACACATACTTCTGAAGTCACTGCTATTTTAAGATCTCCTGAGTGTGCTGCTACAACATCAGATGTAATTCTGTCAGATCCTCCAATTCTTGATTCAGCACAATCAGTTTCTTCTCAAGACAGCATTCCACCTCTTGCTCCTCTTTTGGACTCTAACACTCATACTATGACTACAAGGGCTAAAGCAAGTATTTTTAAACCCAAAGTTTATTCTACAATTCATTCTTTACCTGCCACAATTCAAGCTCAAAAGCTTCAAGTACCCCCTTGTGTTAGCCAAGCATTAAAATCTCCACCATGGAAGAATTCTCTTTTTGAAGAATATACTGCTTTACAAGATGCTGGAACATGGACAAAAGTTCCACCTCATCCATCTCAAAATGTTGTTGGCTGCAAATGGGTGTTTAGATTGAAGCAGAATCCTGATGGTACCACATCTAAGTATAAATCAAGACTAGTTGCTAAAGGATTTCATCAGCAAGAAGGCATAGACTATACTGAAACCTTTAGTCTTGGTGCCAAACCTTCTAGGGAATTTTAAGAAAATTCCACACTTCCAATTTTCGGTTTAAGAAAGTGCCACCGTTTTTTTTCGAAATTAATAAAATTCCACGACCGCTTTGTATTCCGTCAATGCCCACCAAACAGGTCTATCATCGTTGAACAAGTCAAGAAAATTTTCATTTTTACCTATTTGCCCTTCACAATCCTTAAGAAAATCCGATCTCTTTCATGTTCTTTAGATACCACTGTTCACTTTGGTTTTAACGTTGAACCAAAATCCTAAATTATGTCTCCAACAGAACGTTCGGGTGGAGATTGTACCGATACCGATACGGAGATGGAGAGTGAACTGGCAGCAAACGAGATGTTGGTGTTGGTCGATGGTATATTGCAGCCTAGTAAGAATTGGTATGAATGATTGAGTTGTTGCAATCGTTGCAAGGAGAGATTGGAGTAAGAATGAAGGGGTAATTTCAAGTATAAAGTAGTGCGGTACGTGTTTTCATTTCATCATCTTGTGGATGGAACAAAGAAGATACTTGGTTTATGGATCTGTGTCTTGATTAGATTGTGTTGATTTTTTTTTTTTGATACTAATTTTAATGGTGAAGTTCTATGTCTCTCGAATTATGTTGATTAATGGTGAAGTTCGGGTGGAATTAAGTTTGGGGGTGCCAGCATGGATTCGTTCTCTCGAATTGGTGGTTGCCTGGGGTTCTATCTAGATGAGTTTTGCAAGCTAATTGAAGACGAATTGCAGATGCAAGAAGGTGTTTACAGGGAGTTTGGTACTGTTGGTTATGAAGCTACAGAATGAATTTAATGTTGCAATGGAGGCTTGAATCCATGTTGGTTAGGATTGGTGTTGGCGAATGGTGTCTACAGTGAACACAACAGCAATTTTGGTCCAAGAGTTGGCTGAAATTGATTCAATCAATGTGATTTTATATGGGATTCTCGGTTTAAATGACATGGTCTGTGTGTTACTACTGAATTTGGGCAGTGAGAAGACGGCAATATGTTGTTGTTGCCGGATGAACTCGACGTGGTCTATCTGTTCGGTGAAATGCTCCAAAGAACACACGAACTATAGGGAGATGATTGAAGGGCGTAAATATCTTTTACTAAACTGAACTACTGCCACCTATGCACTAACGGATGTTAACTATTCTTTGAAAAAAACTGGATGGAAAAGGTCAAATGTGTGGCACTAAATAAATTCTAGAAAAAACAGTGGCACTTTCTTAAACATGAAATTGAAAGTGTGGCACTTTATTAAAATCCCCAACCTTCTACTATCAGAATTATTCTTGCTCTGGCTGTTAATTTCAACTGGCTTATCACACAGCTTGATGTCAGCAATGTTTTCCTCCATGGTGACTTAGCTGAGGAAGTTTATATGCAACAACCCCCTGGATTTATTGACAAGGATCATCCTACTTATGTTTGTAAGCTTCATAAGTCAATTTATGGTCTTAAGCAAGCCCTCAGGGCATGGTATGAGAAATTGATGAATATTCTTCTTTCTCTGAACTTCAAACTATCCACAGCTGACTCTGTATTATTTGTGCAAAAGATTGGTTCAAAAATTACAATTATTCTCATATATGTTGATGACATCCTTCTCACTGGTAATTCTTCAACTTATTGTCAAGAACTTATATCTTAGCATTTGAGCTTCTAGATAGATTTGATATGGGTGGTGCTAAGTGCTGCTCTTCCCCAGTTACTGCCAACTGCAAACTTGTTGCACAATCAAGTACTCCTTTATCAGATCCTTCTCATTACAGATCTCTTGTTGATGCTCTCCAATACTTAACTTGGACCAGGCCAGAAATTAGTTATGAGTCAACCAAGTTTGCCAATTCATGCACTCTCCAACCTCTGGTCATCAAATTGCTGCAAAAAGAATCTTAAGATATATCAAAGGTACCATTGATTTTGGAATTCTTTTCAGCAAAGGTCTCACTGTTGTTCATGGTTTTAGTGATGCTGGTTGGGCAGGGGATCCAGATACTAGGAAAAGTACAGGTGGATACTGCATCTTTTTTGGATCCAATCCAGTTTCTTGGTCAAGCAAAAGACAATCTACTGTGGCCAGATCTTCTACAGAGGCTGAATTTAGAAGCCTTGCAAATTCTGTTGCTGAAGTTATCTAGATATGTAAACTTCTCAGGGATCTGCACATATTCTTGCCTACTGCTCCTTCTCTTTTGTGTGACAATCTCAGTGTTATTTCTTATTCTTCCAACCCTGTTTTTCATTCTAGGATGAAACATCTAGCAATTGACTACAACTTTGTCAGGGAACTCATACAAGCGAAGGAATTGAAGATCTCTTACATATCTACTATTGATCAGGCTGCAGATATATTTACAAAGGGTTTTGCTCGTCCCAGATTTGAGTTGTTAAGAGGAAAATTGTGTGTGCTGCCAAAGTCTGCCCTCTACAATTTGAGTGGGGGCTAATAACAGTCACAGTATAGCTGGCATCCGGTCATTGTATAGCTGGCATCCACCAATACCAGAAGAGCACGTGTAGCACTTTCACTGGCTGAGCTATGACTCTCTCCACCAACCAATTTCATTTCTTAAATAGTGTGTCGGTCATATTCTTTAATGTGTCTGAACATTATTCAGAAGCTTTGTTTTCTGTCTGTAACAACTTTATTTCCTCCATTAATGAATTCTTAGTTTCTTGATTCTACTACTACTAATACTTCAGATGATACAGAGAGAGGGGAGGGGGAAAGAGAAAAAATAAAACCCTAGAAAAATTGTGTTAATGAATTATTTTGGGGAAAAACAAAAAAGAAAAAGCTGAGACCGTCATTTTGTTAACTTTCTCGGCGTACCTTCTTAATTAATGTTTAAGCGTGCGAGAAAATTTTACTACTAGTTTTAAGACCTTTGGAACGACACGTATTTGAATAAAAGTGAGTCATTTTGCATTCTCATTTTTGATCATAGACATGGAGTGATGCTACAGCTACCGGGGCTGGGAACCGTGAAAATCACCTCGTCTCACAACCCGGGGATCCACTGGAGCTTGCAGGGGTGGGCTTATGGGTCCACCCACTGGACCCACGCGTCTCACCGCGTCACAAATTCTTCCAATTAACCATTATATTCTGAAGTGCCACTTCCGAGAATTCTTCAGAAGTCATAGACCAAGTGTAGAGAGTATACTTGACCATATTAATAATGTGGCGATCGATTGAGTTTTCCAATTGAATACACGAGAGTTACGTTCCTTCCAAATAGGCCACAATATAACAGAAGGCAAGAGATTGATTTCTATGAAAGTCGTATGTTTAAATTTGAAGTGATTGTTATATCTGGAGTTCAACAACAATAATTATCTCATATATATATATTACAGTGATTCACAATACTAAACGATCATCGAAGTACATTTTGTAGCTCAGGAGAACTCATTACCAGAGCAAATAGAAAAGAATTTGTGGAAGGAGAAAAGATACATTAGATATTATGTCCTGCTCGTTGTTGCGTTCAAGGAAAACATTCATTTCATTGTTTGGATTACAAAATTATCATCTCAAATGCTAATGTATGTATGTACAAAATACTATCAAGGATCAGTGCTCATTCCGAAAGGAAATGGAACATGTATTTGGAACGTACGACAATTTTATCTGTACAAAATAATTGTTGATACTGATGATGCAGTATCAAAAATCCATTCTGGGCGTTGAGAAATTTAGGTGTTGGGTGTGAAGAAACAATGAACGATTAATGAATTAAGTTGAGATTGTGCACGATATGGAGAAGAAACGGCATAGTCTGAAATTTTGCGCGAAAAGTCATCTGTTACCTTTGACGCCAAATATTTATGAAGGCGAAGGGGGTTGCAAAAGTATGTTTCCAGGAGAGGTCCTGAGGAGAAACAAAAAAAAAAACAGATCAACAACTACTGGAAGACTCAATGTGTGTCAAATCATGTTATAATATAAAGTGAAGAGTTGAACGATTCGTCGTACTTGAGATTCAAATCTCTTTTCTCCAAAAGGGTTCTCGGGATCTGACCCATCAAATTGTTGTTTTGTAAGAAGCTGAAATAAAAGGAATAACAACACTATTTAGTAAAACATGAGTGACTTAAATTATCATATCCCGAAGGAAAAATGAAGTCCATACTGCCTCGACAATATGATTAACTTGTTTGTTGTCTAGTCATGTTTATATATGTGACCAACCAGTGTAGTTAAATAGAATAAGCATGAACTGCACAAGGATGGGGAGCTTACAGTTCACGAAGGCTTCCAATTTTTCCTAGTGATGAAGGAATATATCCATCGAGCTGGTTATCCCCCAGATGCCTGTATAAACAAATGAAAACAAGTTGGAAACAACCACTTCTTAAAGGTGATTCAATGCAAAACTACAGAGTTGTCCTGGTGATGTTTCGCGGCTCGGACATTGTAGAGGAATTTATTGCCAAAACATGTGTGGAATGCTCTTATTCCACACAAGTCTCTTTCTTAGTTTGGACCTTGTGCTATACAGGTGCACCTACAAGAGATTTTCTATACAGAGTTGGAAGGTGCAATCTCCTCTTTGCATATTTTGTGCTTCTGAACAAGAAACAAACTCGCATTTATTTCTACATTCCAGTTTTACTAGTGTTTTGTACTTTTTTGACAGCATAGGATTAAACTGGGTCTTTCCAGAATCTGTGAATTAGAGAGTCGCGAAGCCAAAAACTAGAAAACAGAAGATTTGGATTCTTTTACCCTCCACAGTTTGGTGGATAATCTGGCAAGAACGAAATAACAGATGCTTTCCGAATAAATATAGGAGCAGTAAGCAACTCATTATTGCAGCTAAGTGCAGTGTGTTCAACTGGTTAATCCATACCAAAACTTTAGATGGTTTCCCTCTTTCAACGTTAATCTATAATTGGGTGCTTTTGTGAACTGTCCTTGACAGTGTTTTGTTGTGAGCTCGTCTATTGGGTTTTGTCACCTTGAGTGACCTTTTTTCTAATCTATTTTTCCCTTTACTGTAAGAAAATAATGTTTTCACAAAATTGGTGCGTGTCTGAGCAAATAGGTTAAAGAGAGTAAACTTACAATGTCTTCAGCAACTGTAGTTTTTCAAGATTGGGAATGGTCCCTGTCAAACTGTTACTCCCCATCCAGCTGTCTAATTAAAAGTCTCAGATCATTAGCCGTGACATCATTTGCCGCAATATCAGAGAGACAAGTTTGAAAACCTTACATATCCGTTAAAGCAGTCATATTGGAAATATGCCTCGAAATATATCCCGAAAGAGCCATACTTGTCAAGTTTCTGGAGGAAGCATCAAATGGTGTAAGTTTATGTAGAAAGCGTCAAAACATATGCTAAGTATCATAAGCCAAACTTACAAAGAGACCACTCGAACACGAGGTCCTGCTGAACACGCAACTCCAGTCCATGCATGTTCAGGAGGTATACAAGGATCACCGTTCCAATCAATAGGGGGATTTTCAAAACCATTCTTTAAATTCTCCATAGCCGTTACTGCAATTTAACATCATCCATTAAGGCTAGGTCACAAAATGAGCAGAAAAAACAAAAGAGAACCAACCTCAGCCTTTTCTCTTGAAACTCTCACAAACTAAATAAAATCGTGTGCATGGATCGTACAAATGGCATATGCATTGGAGGATAAAGGTAAAACCACTTTTAACTTATTCGAAACTTTGTCACCGATTAGTGATGCTATCAGTTTAGAGGAATGTTCAGGCTCTACTCTTACAGGAAATATGGCTTAAACAAATGACAGGTTTCTGCATAGGAAATAGAAAAAAGAGTTTAGTAAAACATACCATCTCGTGTTAGAGTCCTTCCTCCAAGGGGTAGTAGGTTGAAAATCTCTCCAGCATTAATCAAAGGGCCAACAACTGATCCTTCAACAGGAATTAGACTTATGGTATTACGACCCGAAAGAGGCCAGCGTGACGCGAAGACAACAGCCCCAGCTGTAGTTGCATTCAGATTTTGATAATATTGTATCCCATTTATGGTAATGTTGAAAACTCTTGACGATGAATTACGGCCATCCACAAAGTACAGCGCGATATAGTAGGTGGAGTTTGGAAGAGATACTGTAGGCCATTGCAAATCCAAATTCACAGGGCTTTCTTGCTCTGTCGTTAATGCAGTCTCAAATATATTCAAAGGAGGGAGATTCCAAAACCCAGCCACATCAATATCTTTTACAATTTTTGGTGTGGAGTAACTTTCCCCAGATGGTTTCCACATTCTATCAAATGGATCATCCGGATATCTGTGCATAAACAACTCAAACAAACAATATCAAGATCATTGTGTACAATACACCCTGCTCATAGATACGAGTAAGCATGTTATGAGATAATAGTACTAACAAAGTCAAAATTTTCACCGCCATATATGCGCACTTGAAATAGTCTAGAAAGTAACAATGCTCATTTCTTGACATTCATACAATGGATTAATTTTCTATTCGAATTAGTCTTTTACAAATAAAGATTGTATTGAGAAATGTTGAATGAAAAATTTCTAAGAACAAGGAGGACTAACCTGATGAGGGTTTGAGGGTACCCAAAGCTGTTCCTTGCAACCAAATTCAATCCAAAATTTCCGAAATCCGTAGTATTATAAACCGAATCATCCAGACGGATCAATTCCAAAGCGTTAATAAAAGGATCCGATTCAGTATACGCATTGATCGCAACACAAACACTGATTGCTTTAACTCTGGCAACAAAAACACCTTCATAATAAGATGGAACTCCATTATAAAAGTCATCAGTAGTATTTACAATTCCCCAAACTGTCCCATCAATTATCTGATCAAACACAGGTGGAACCGGAAAATCATTTCCATTAACTCCCCCATAGAAATAACTCGTACGGATGAGGTACTTTGCTCGAGGAACAGCCGGAACATCGTAACAGAACTTTTTACGCGAACCGTCGCCTAGCGGAAATGATCGGAGAGTTTGAAGATGTATAGGAAGAAAATCTGGGATTGGATTTAGTGTTTTGGGAATTCCAGATGAGATGAAACTGAAATCCAGTTCCCATTCTTGAAATCCTGATGTATTAGTATTTGTTGCCCCACAATCAATGAAAGTACCTTGAGGAGGTGGATGTTGACAATTAATGGTGAACAATAAGCAGAGGAATACAAACACTAGCAGAGAGACAAACGGAGAAGACATTATTGAAACTATTGGAGATCATTTGGTATTCAGGATTTTGATTTTGAAGGTTTAGGAATTGAAAAGGTCTTTTCTGGATGAAGTGACGAGGAAGGGATGTGGAAGGGACAAAGTCAATGAAGTGGAGTTTTTAGAGAAAAAGAAAATTTCTTTTTAAGTATATATAAATTTACAGAGTAGGTGGGACTTGGGAGAATTCACGCGGGAACAAGAAAAAAACAACCATCTTTCTGGTCTTGGTTGCAGTCAACTTTGTAGGCGAAGCTGCTGATGAGGCTAAGTGTAGACACACACTGGTATAGTTGTTGACCAAATAGGTCCTTTGGGTCTCATCTGGTAGAGTTATGTTCTTGCTAAATTGTAATGGACTAGTGGGGGAGCGACACGTACGCGGATACCGATGTATACTTAGCCTACTAATTATCCGGACTTCTACTGCTTCATAAAAAGATGACTTTTTTGTTTTTAGAAGTACAAAAGTCAGTAGTCAGTTCGGCAATGATATTTCAAAACGACTTCTAAAAACAGAAAAGTCAATTTTTTGTGAAGCAGAATAGTTTTGCTTCTGACTTCTACTTCTACAGAAGCAGAAGTCAGAAGCAAATTTGTATACAAACGCGTTAACTTCTGACTTTTCGACTTTTCGACTTCCAGAAGTCGAAAAACAACTTTTGAGTGTACATCCCAGTCAAGGTATCAGAATTAACTTCTCTTAACTATGCAAGCAAAAGCTACACTCCTAAAAGAATTACGGGAGCAAATAGTAAAGAATATGCGGAGGAAATAGTAAAGAATATGCGGAGGAAATTACTGGAGCAAATAGTAAAGAATTTGTGGAGTGAGAAAAGTTTCATTCAATAACTCAATGTTGCAACATTACATAACATTTGCTAATCAACAGACATCTCAGACAAAAAAACTGACCTCGGAATGGGAAGGGATATCCACTTCATTCACATATTTCCTTTTGTGGTTGCTCTTCGGGAAAGGGAGTGACGTCATGGTTAGATTCGATATGACTTGTCTCAGCAGGAGATGCATCGTCAATGTTTTGATCAGGTTCACCATCATGATTCAATCCGGTTTCACTTGATTGTTGAGTAGATGTAACATCAGTCTCTTTTGGCAAAGGGAATTTTTCTGACGGCAGCTTGGGAAGAGACTTTCTGAGTGACTGCTTAGATTGCTGAGGTTGTGTCCCTTTGGCAGGGCTGTCTCTTGAAACTCTCTCGTCCAAACTCATCCTGGCAGGCCGACCACTTTGACTTGCATTACCTATGGTGTTAGCCACGGGTGACATTTTCGGGCGGCCAAGTTTAGGAGACTTAGCTCTCGTAGGTGGTATCTGTTCATTACCAGAAATTACAAACCAAATATCAATCACGATTTCTAAAGCCCTTATCACAGGCAAAAATGACTAACTAATTTGGCTGGGAGAAATTACCCAAGCTTACCGAGGAACAATGAAAACTGAGTTGGAAAATTGAACGATAATAAAAACAATAAATGTCCCATGTTATTACTTGTGACGTACGGTTAACACGCAAGTCAGTGCATACGAAATGAAAGGAAATGAAAGGCACTGAGCTGGACAACATTCATGAACAGAAAATAGAAACGTACCTTCTTCAGTTCCACCTTAGCAGGAGCTGGTTCCTGATAAAAATTTGGCATTGGTGTAGCTTTAAAGGCTAATTTCTTCCTTAGACGCTTGAGCTCAGCTTCTTGAGTCTCCTATAAAAACCGATTGTTTCGCAAAAGTTAATCAATATCTTCTCAGAAATCAAATCAATTAGTAAGTTTGTTTTGCCTGTGTCAGAAAAACAGCCACCTTGGATTTTTCTTGTAAAGTACTTTTCTCTACTTCCTTTGCGTGAATCTTCTCCTCAAGTTTTGAGTAGAACTGGCCAATCAATAGAAACCACCTTTAGTTGATACAGTGCAGATAATTCAACATTCTACATTTGTGAGAGAAAAAAAACAAACTGTGTAGTGAAAGTTGATAGGAGGCCAAGGGCCTAAAAATGCAGCAAGATTAGGCGGATGTACAATTTAGATAGAAGGATGTCTCATAAACTTTAAATACATATAACAGACTAATGGAGGCCAGGATTATAGACAGACCTCTTTTCTTTTCTCAGCTCGCTCATCACACTTAAAACTGAAGCCATATGAAGGCATATTACCCACTCTCTGGGGTTTTGGGTCTCCTGCAGTCGGACTTCTAGAAAGAACTTAAGGATATATCAAAAGCTTAAATGAAACATAGCATAGTATTAAGGAACATTGGAAGCTCTGTATCAATTGACATTAAAGAGGATACGAGGAAGCCAAATGTACATTTTCTTCAGCTTTACCCACAGAAGCTTGATTAAGAGGCTTCAGATTCTTCATTTGCTCCCTGCAAAAAATATAAATATCACCAACTGGCAGACATCCAAATGAAAAAGATTTAAATATTGAAATGATATCGAACCATAATATGAAAGATATTAGAATCACTAGATTTTGTAGAGGTATTAAGGCTCCAATGTCCTTTCTCCGTATTTAGGATGGGCATACAGTGTAAACAGTATAATAGCCGGAAGTGGGAAATGGAAAGTAAGGAGAGAAAAAAAATGGACTGAGAACTTACTTCAGACCATGACCTTGAGACTGTGAGACCTTCAATCCAGAATCCTGTCAATGCAAATATGGGTGATCCGATCAGTAATACAGTATGCAATGGGTTGCAACCATAATTGTTAAGAAAAAACAATGATTTCATTTACGAAATAGAATGTTTAAGTGGATAGGACTATTACTTGCACATGCAAAGCAGCAAGCGGTGTTGATGCTGATTTCTTTGGCTTGATTGTGTCAACAATTTTGTTGCGCTCAGCACTTTTCCCACTACTAGATGAACCATTTGAGATAGCAGTTTCTGCATCCTTATCTTTCCCATCTTTGACCTTTTTAGTTAAGGTTGCCGAAACACGTTTAGAGTTGGAAGGCTTCTCACTCTTGCTCTTACCTTGGCTCTTACATGGTTCAGAATCCTTCATTCGATCCTTAACTTTCTCAACTGATTCCTATAACAGATTGGAACTTTAAGGAAAATTTGAAAAACTAATAAACACATGAACCTATTCAATCCAACATACCTTAGATACGGACAAACCGCTCATTTCCTCGTTAATTTTTGATCCATCTCCAACTCCACCTACCAATGAGTTAACAGTCTCTGTGTCTCCCAGTGACGACACATTTTCTGTACTACTATTGGCAATCGTATTTACTTTGTTTAAAACCAAATTTTTCCCTAATTGCTCATTAACGGTATTTCCAAATTCCATATTGGTTACAGCGTCACTTTCGAGTTTATTAGATTCCATCGCAAACTGAAATATAAAAGTTAAATGAAATTCATAAGTGCCTCATCTCCTGAAATGATAATAAACTGTTCATCACCTATTTGTACAGCCTATAACCACCAGAGCTACATCGATGGCATCAAGTGTGACCACATTGCCAAATTCCTAACGTCGGATACAAATAAACATTTCTGTTTTAGTTTTTACATTGTATGAGTTAGAAAGCAAGAAAGATGCTTCCATACAAAGAGAACACATGGTGACGACTAAGGATACCACATTTAGGCTTCCTAAATTTTTCCACAAAGTAATTCTGAACCCTGAACAGGGATTTCCCCAAAGATCACTCCAGATTTGAAGTTAAACATCAAAATATATACAACAAATAATCTCATGTTTCCATTAAGTACCACACATTGCTAAATAATAGACCACACCTCCAATCACACTAGGGCAAACATAGAAAAAAAAATGGTCCCTTCTGCACTACACCACAAACTAGGGCAACATACAATAAAACCCTTTTCTTCAAACATCAATTATAACTGATTGCATACTATAAAAATCACAAATCCAACTAAACCCCATTGCTTTACTAGTAAAGATCAAACTAATCACATGATGATTTTAAAAACAAATAATAACCAAAATAATACAAATCTACTTTGTACCCAAAATGTAAATACTTAGGTTGAATGTATCTTACATTGATATGATTACTTTACTCCTCCAGGATTAAACAACCTCCATTGAAAAGTTAAACTTGAGATTCAATAAAAAAAAAAAGACAGACTGACAGAGAATAAGTATATTCTATTTAAGGTGGAAGTGAAAGTGTTTAGAGTGATTGGCAATAACCATCTCAAATACCATGACTCTTAACCAGCAGAGATCCAAGGTAGTGAAAGTGTTGGTGCAACCACATCTGTAGTTGTTGTTGTTCGGAGAGAGAGAGAAGAGGAGGAAGAAGAGGAGGAAGAAGAGAAAATGTTTGGACTTTAGATAGTGAAAATGAAATCACTGGATTGAGGGGGTAATTTTGGAAATTTAATGTTTAGGAGTAAAGATGGTATAAAGACACGCGCCATTCACGTGCACTGTGTTTGTGAATTTCTGACAAAATTGAAGTTTTAGCGCGTGGTTTTCTATGTTTTGATCGAACGGTTGAGAAGTAAGTGTTTTTTGAGTTTTTGAAAGGTGAAGAAAAAAAAGAAAAAAATACTAATTTGAAACGGAAAGTAACGACCGAAATGATGCTGCTTCAAGAGAAAGAAAAGAAAAAAAAACTGAAATGATAGAAAGAAAATTACTAACTTTTTACCTAGTTACCTGGATATTAGTGCTGGCTTCATAAAAAAAATGATACTTTCACGAAAAGAAAATTGATCCAAGTAAAAGTGAAATTCTTAGAAAATAAACCTGGCTTGACTGGGGTATACCCAGATTAATTGGGGTATACCTAATTTCAAATGGACTCTTTTTAAGGGCTAAGGGGGAGTCCTAATGGGTGAAGTTACAATACTATCCTTATCCTTTATAATTCTTATTACCCTAGTCAGTTATCATTTTCATTTCATCTTCATCTTCTCCTCCACCTCTACCTTACTGGCTTCTCCATCCCCCACCATTGAGAACTCGTCGATTCGAAAATTTCGATTAATCTTCAAACATGGAACCATCACGGCCGAAGCCTAGTCGCATGAAAGGAGCAAATCGAAAACCCAATGAGTATGACCCTGGAATTGCAAATTTAGTTCAAAGGAAAGTGAAGAAAAAAACCGTTGAAGAAGAAGAAATCAACGCTGCTGAAACCGAGGAAATGGCGCGATTAATAAAGTAAGGGCCTACTTAAACTCATTCCATTACTTCAATTTCATGTTTGCATGTCAAATTAGGTCAGAAAAATCGAATGTGTGAATTTGCAGTTATTTAGCCGGCAAGGTGTTTGTTCCACGACCCTGCCGACTTTTCATAGTTAGGGTTAGTCGGCAAGCTCTTATGTTGAAGATCATCCCGGCTGTTGTATACCTGTAACTGCTTTTTACAGAGTCGGCAAGGTATTCAACCTAAGACCTTGCCAGCGTTAGTTTTTTTTTTAGTCGGTGGGTAACAATTTTTTACCCTGCCGGCGGATTGTTTTGAAAATAGTGGTTCCTGATGCCTAAAGTCGGAATGGTATTTGGATTCCACCATGCCGGCTGTTTTGTAGCCGGAAATGTATGGGTAATGGACCTTGCCGATTAATTATATGGAAAATCCTTGTATGTATTGTGTTCATATTTGTTATAAGCCGGCAGGTTATTTGAATAGGACCATGTCGACTATAGTTTAGCTGGCATGTATATTATTAGTCGACCCTTCCGACCATTATTCTGCCGGATTGGTTATATATGTCGACCCTGCCGACTTATGAATTTTTTTCTTAATTGTTCTTGTTCAGGTTGCAAAAGGCAAAGAAGAAAAATGTTACTCATCCCTCAAGACCTCCTCGTGTTGGTGACAAATTCCTGACTGCAACACATCGAGGGGAATTAGTTGAGCCGGGAACTCTCAAGATCCGTGTACGGAATGATTCTCAACCACCACCAGAACCAAATGATTCGGATGAACCAAATGATTCTCAACTGCCAGACTGCCGGCCCTGACAGCAGAAGAAGAAATTTACCAGGATCGGCAAGGTAAGAAAAAACATACCTTTTCGGTTATTTAGTGGCCGAAATGGTGATGAACAAATTCCGTGCCGACTAAAAAGAGCAGAAAATGACCTTCTCATGTATTACAAAAATTATAAAGTCGGCAGGGTAAGTGAAAATGTGGGGGTCTAACAACCTCACCCAATATTTCGATTAGCAATCTGTATGGACTAAGTCTAATATACTTTTAAGAGAATCAACTAGACAGTCAGACTCAATCTTACTGAAAAGTATATCAAAGAGTTAATATCTCGATCTCTTGATTTAATCTATACTCAAGCAAATATAAATCTGCGAGTCTTTATTAAATACAAGATATATAAACTAGGATGGTACCAAAGACCAATATCCAAGGATCAATCAATTTCCAATCAACAACTAAAGGTTGGATTTCACAATTGATCGATACAAAGCACAACTTGTGATATTTCAATTGTATAACAAAATATAATGCGGAATAGAAATAACACAGACGCCAGAAGTTTTTTTAACGAGGAAACCGCAAATGCAGAAAAACCCCGGGACCTAGTCCAGATTGAACACCACACTGTATTAAGCCGCTACAGACACTAGCCTACTACAAACTAACTTCGGTTTGGACTGTAGTTGAACCCCAATCAATCTCACACTGATTCAAGGTACAGTTGCGCTCCTTACGTCTCTGATCCCATCAGGATGCTACGCACTTGATTCCCTTAGCTGATCTCACCCACAACCAAGAGTTGCTACGACCCAAAGTCGAAGACTTGAATAAACAAATTTGTATCACACAGAAAAGTCTACGGTAATAGATAAATCTGTCTCCCACAGATAAACCTACGAGTTTCGTTCCGTCTTTTGATAAAATCAAGGTGAAAAGGAAATAATTGATAACCCGGACTTATATTCCCGAAGAACGGCCTAGAATTATCAATCACCTCACAATAATCTTAATCGTATGGTAGTGAAACAAGATATTGCTGAAAAAGCGGGGGTCTAACAACACCACCCAATATTTCGTTTGGCAATCTGAATAGACAAACTCCAATATACTTTCTAGAGAATCAACTAGACAGTCAAACTCAATCTAGAGTAAAGTATATCAAAGAGTTTAATATCTCTATTTCAACACAATCAAAGTTAAACAGAAACAAGTCCGTAAACCTGGTTTTAGTGTGAAGCTCTTGAAACAAAGTCTTTTTTTTTAATCACAACCTATTCAATATCCACCGTGTATAAACCTCTTTAAGCAACAATCACTAAAGGAATATTTCAACACAGTGTCCACTTGAAATAGGGTCAGTCCAGACTGGTCTAAAAATATGAAAATTACGAAATCAATTGTTCAAGATCAATCAAGTCTTATCCAACAAACAAGGTTGGATTTAAAAACTATGATTGATTAACGTGCAACCTGTATTATTTCAATTATAGAAATAAAATATAATGCGGAAAAGAAATAACACAGACACCATATTTTGTTAACGAGCAAACCGCAAATGCAGAAAAACCTCGGGACCTAGTCCAGAATAAACACACACTGATTATAAGCTGTTACACCACTTTCCTACTACCTATTCAGACTAGATGTAATACCTTATTCAGTACTTGTAGAACTCCTAGCAGAATACCGATTCTATTTAGAAATTCTTCACACAAATCTTCTAGCAGAACCCAAAGTTCTCTTTAGAAGATACACCACAACGATCGATATGATTTGATATTTTGTTTGCACAAAACACCAGTTTGATTTTCCTTTAGATGTGAATCAAGGTTTTGGAAATCTTGTGTTTATTTTGATAAAAACAATTACTAGGTAAAAGTAATATCAAAACAAACTTGTAGATTAGGGTTTTAACTTACAATCAGTATGCGTACACATAAGGAGTCCGTGAACCTGATTCTTTTGCAATCCTCACCGCATTTATTAGGGCTTCTTGGTGAGGATGCACTTTCAACACAATCAGGTTGTGTTGAGGTGAGCAAAATCTTGCTCACTACAGGTATTCGAAACAAAGTCATGCATGGACTCTAGGAATTTAAAAACTTCCTTGAAACTTTCAATAAATGTTCCATACCTTTTTAAGATGTTATCCCTTGTCAAACTCTTGTCTGGGAGATCCTTCTTAATAGAACCCGTTGCTTTATTGGTCTTCTTTGGTACCCATTTCTGAGTAGCTTTTGGAGCAACGTATTTCTTTGTCTCCCCAATATAATTGTGAAACTTCTTTGGGGGAATATTGAAAGAACTGATATTATGAGACTCAGTTTTTCTCCAGTTTGGAACATCAGATCTTGTCATCCTAACAGAATCATATCTGATTTTATCTAGTTTAAAAAATATGCAATTCCTTTGCAAGTGACCTGGTTTTCCACAATAAAAACAATGTTTAGTATAATGGAAAAAGTTATGTTTAGTATTACCTGAATGTGTATGTGCTTGCTTTGGAGATTGGCAGGATGTCTTCTTTTCGCCATCCGTAGTTGGTACAGATACTTTATTTTTGTCAACCGTGGAAGGTTTTGGTTGAGAAGAATATTTATCTTTGACAAATTTTACCTCTTTGTAAATACTATGAGCGTCTATTCCTTCATAGCCCAATCCTCGTGTATCACGATGAATACTACGTGCTCCCAATATCGAGGTTAATTTATCTGAGTTGCTATTTCTAGACAAACTCTCTTTTAAGATCAAGTTTTCTTCCTCCAAACTTTTGACCTTCTCAAGCGCAATAACTAGATCATTTTTGGATGATTCACATTGAATTTTGAGATCTTCTCGTTCCGAATCAAATAAATGTTCATCTCAATATTCTCCAAGTTATCTAGCTTTGGTTGAAGAGTAACTTCCCGATCTCGACCTTCGGCAATTTCTTCTTTAAGATTTCGTATTTCGTTGAGATAATCTATTGCACCAATAGAATCAAGTTGGTCTTGCAAGTCTTTATTCCGACTACGAAGTCTGTCATATTTAACTTTCTCACTGAAAATGGTGCTTTCAGCCTCTGAGAGTTTCCGATGACTTTCTTTAAGAATATTATTAGCTACTGGATCATCATGGAACACTTCTTCGTCAGAAGCAGAATCAGTATCAGAAAGAATTTTTCCAGAAGCTAATGCAACCTCGCCTATGAGCTCTTGAGGATTATAATATTCAGGTTCATCATCAAGAGTAAGCAAATCTGCTGCATATGCCGATTGTCTACGACTCCATCTAGGACATACTGCAGACAAGTGCCTGAAACCACGACAGTTATAGCATTGTACATCATGCTTAGGAGATGTTACACTTTTAGAAAAAATCTTTTTCCCGTCTCTCAAGAATTTTCTAAATTGTCATGGAGTAACATCCTTAGTATCTGGCGAACCAGATTTATCCTTAGAGGATTCAGAATTGTTTGCATCTTTAAGAGAAATCACCTCTTTTCTTGTGTGTTCATTATCAAAGATCTTTAACTTTCCAGCAAGAGTACTTCTGGAGAGTGTAGAAAGATCGTTTCCTTCTTCAATGGCATGTTTCTTAGACTCGTATCTTGATGGTAGAGACCTGAGAATTTTGCACACAATATCTTTCTCCGGAATAGTTTTTCCTAAAGAAAAAGAGGAGTTAACTATTTGAGAAAGTCTTTGGTTAAACTCATCAAAGGTTTCATCATCAGACATGCGAAGGTTTTCCCAGTCAGAAGCTAGATTTGAAGCCTTGCTTCTTTCTCTGCGGCATTCCCTTCGAATACTGTTTCTAAGATATCCCAAGCATCTTTATACTTATTGCACATACTCACGTGGTGCTGAAGATCTGGGGTAATGGCATGGATGATAGCATTCAAACCGTCAGAGTTTTGCTTTGCAGCAAGTATCTCAGCAGGATTGTATTCACCAATGTTCTTGGGAACGTTTACATCTCCAACTGCCACAACGGGAGCATCATAGCCATTAACTATATATACCCATGATTGAAAATCACGTGCTTGAAGAAAAGCTCGCATAACAATTTTCCACCATAAGTAATTAGTGCCATCGAAGGCTGGTAGTACGTTTATAGAGATAACACCTCTGTCCATGGAATCAGATTGCTACAAACACAGACTTATGAGGTCTTAGCGTGTTTGCCTGCTCTGATACCAATTGAAAAAGCGGGGGTCTAACAACACCGCCCAATATTTCGTTTGGCAATCTGAATACACAAACTCCAATATACTTTCTAGAGAATCAACTAGACAGTCAAACTCAATCTAGAGTAAAGTATATCAAAGAGTTTAATATCTCTATTTCAACACAATCAAAGTTAAACAGAAACAAGTCCGTAAACCTGATTTTAGTGTGAAGCTCTTGAAACAAAGTCTTTTGTTTTAAACACAACCTATTCAATATCCACCTTGTATAAACCTCTTTAAGAAACAATCACTAAAGGAACATTTCAACACAGTGTCCACTTAAAATAGGGTTAGTCCAGACTGGTCTAACAATGTGAAAATAACAAAATCAATTGTTCAAGATCAATCAAGTCTTATCCAACAAACAAGGTCGGATTTAACAACTATGATTGATTAACGTACAACCTGTATTATTTTAATTATACAAAAAAAATATAATGCAGAAAAGAAATAACACAGACACCAGATTTTGTTAACAAGGAAACCGCAAATGCATAGAAACCCCGGGACCTAGTCCAGAATAAACACACACTGATTATAAGCCGTTACACCACTTTCCTACTACCTATTCGGACTAGATGTAATACCTTCTTCAGCACTTGTAGAATTCCTAGCAGAATACCGATTCTCTTTAGAAATTCTTCACACAAATCTTCTAGCAGAACCCAAAGTTCTCTTTAGAAGATACACCACAACGATCGATACGATTTGATATTTTTTTTGCACAAAACACCAGTTTGATTTCCCTTTAGATATGAATCAAGGTTTTGGAAATCTTGTGTTTATTTTGATAAAAACAATTACTAGGTAAAAGTAATATCAAAACAAACTTGTAGATTAGGGTTTTAACTTACAATCAGTATGCATACACACAAGGAGTCCGTGAACCTGATTTCCATAAGTAAACTTGGGTGATTCCAAAGATCAATTTCCAAGTTAAGAAAATCCTAATAAATCTACCACAAGAACAACTAGAATAAATCTAGAGATATCTTGTTTAAAACTTCTCAAGAATTTTTACGAGATGCCTCAAAAGAAGTTTTTCTTTCTAGTCTCCGATTTCGACTAACAAGTGTTGGTATACGATCGGAAACTGAAATCTATCAAAACCTAGGGTTTGTGATCAACAACTCTTGAATGGTTTTATATCAGAAGAGAAAACCTTAGAATATACAAGAGGTGAAAAACCTAGATTACAAGTTGTATGATCAATCATGAAGATTAAATCCAACTTGGCTTTGTGATCCCTAATACAAAGACTTTTATCTCACTCTCGTTCACGAATAACGAAAGACGTGGAAAACAACCTGCAGAGCTTACGCCAATTTTCCAAAGGGATGAAAAACTTGTAAACTTACGAACTCCTTATTTATAATGAACAATAGCTTGGAAGCTAAGAAAAGCTATTTTCCTTTTACAAGAATCTCCTAAATATGGGAGTCTTTCCTAAGTTAAAACGCTTTCCAAAATAATTAAATAAATAACTTATTTAGCAAAAATTATATTTATGTGAATAAAAATCACATTTTAACTTAGGCAGGAATGACAAACACTTTAATATGGTAATCAAAAGTATTTGGAACAATAGCTAACTTGCCTAGATTAGGAAACATCACCAACTTGACCAAAAATCCCTTTGAGTCAGGTATTGGGCTCAAGTTCGCGGACCACTCCAAAGCCCATGGAATGTTTCCTACTAATGAACTTCAATCACTCATAACTTTGTCGTTATAACTCGGAATTGATTGATTCTTGGCTCATTGGATTCGCAAGCTCATTCACTATAACATGAGATCCTTTATAGGGATAAAGGTTATTGTCTCTATGGTCATGAATCAAATAACCTCAAGTATATATACATAAATGTACATTTACCGTCATCGGAATTGTTCCATATAGTGAGCATATATCTTGATAGATTAGAAAGGTAGAATAGAACAAGAATCCAAATGAAATCAATCACATACCTTTGATGAAGTACTTGTTGATGTCTTCTTGTAGTCTTCAATCTTCAATCTTCATCCTTTAAGAATAGTTTCGATTCAACTTCTTAGACCTAATCTAGTCCGAAACTATCTTTAGTATGCTAAATCAAGAATGCATTTTGGCAACTAAAATTGACAACTAACTTGACATACCAACGCTAGTGGGTTCAACCGAGCAGTGCTCTAACAATTGCGTAATCACAAACGATGAGACGGAGATGTTTGTGATTTCTTTTTATCTTGCCCTATCGGAGATATAATCTCAAGTCAATTCTTTCAATTGAACTCGTACGATAGAAAATGACAAGATCAGATCGCTCAACTACAAGGGAAGTAGTTTCGTCTGGATTCACAATCCCAATGAAGTCTTTAAGTCGTTAACCTACAGGGTCTCGAGAAGAAACCTAAGGTTAAAGGAGAATCGACTCTATCTAAACTAACTAGTATCACACATGAGGTGTGGGGATTAGTTTTTCCAGTTGACAGAGTTCTCCTTTATATAGTTTTAAAATCAGGGTTTGCAATCAATATTAGCTTAGTAATAAAGCATTCAATATTCACCGTTAGATGAAAACTTGATTAGATACAAGCGAATATCTTTCAACCGTTGGATCAAAACTTAGCTTGTCATACACAAATGAAATGTATTTCATTTAGGTTTGAGTAACCGTACCTAAATGTGTACACTTAGTTGGTTCACAAATAGTTAACCAATGGTTAGCCATATGAGCACTTTCATATTAACCGTATTCATCTTCTTCATATCTAGTTCAAATGACTTCAAAAGAACTAGTTGAAGAGTTGTTCAATTGATTAGGTCTTTATACATAGACATAATTGAAACAAAATCGGTTTGATCCATTTGAATCAGTTCACGAACAATATATCCACGGTTTGCAAAGATTGCCTTATAATTTATTGTTTAAGTTCATGAACTACCGATTTGATAAAATAACCAGCTTAGGTACGCGTACGGGTATGCGTACCTTAGCAACCGGATTGAGTTGGTTTTGGTTTCCAAACTCAACAGAATTTTTCGGGTAGAAAGTTCCACCAGTACGCGTACGGGTACACGTACCTAAGGTGACTGGTTTACTAGTTTGTAAACTACAAACTCAACAGAATTTTCCGGGAGGAAAATTTCCGCCAGTACGCGTAGCCAACCTGTCTCCTTTACCAATTCAGTATGCACACATATGCACACACTTTGTTTCCGGTACATGGATTTATACACTAATGTGCGAACACACTATATATGCTTATATCCATAGATGGTTACATAATCTCAACTCTACATTTCAATCATTGAAACTTTCTTCTATAATGTAATAATAGTCGTTATTCACAACTATCGTTATCAAAGCAATTTTCAAGAGATTGAAATGTCATCATGACTTTTGTCACGGGTAAAGATGAAAATGGTTAAAGCGAAAGCTTACCAACACATATTTCTAGAAATAGATAGGCGAGATAGACTCGGCTCGAAATAGCAAATGTGTATGTATGAAAACTGTCATACTTATACGACTTTTGTCTCAAGAGTAGGAGATAGAGTAGATATACTTTTAAGTGATGGATAAGTTCAAGTCTCCACATACCTTTTAGTCGGATGAAGTTCCACTGGTTCCTTGAGTAGTTCTTCGTCTCCGTAAGATGATCGTCGTGGAGTCTGGAGCTCAACTATACTTAACTATCCTAGTACGAGACTTAGTTATAAGTAGACTAGAAATCAAGACATATAGTTTTGACAACTAAATTTGACCAACAAGCTTGAGATAGCAACGCTTGCGAGTTCGACTGAGCAATGCTCTAACAGTAACAAAAACTTGGTGGGCCCTGGAAAGCGTATAAAATTGAAGTGAAATGAAAACGGGCCTACAGTAATACCGCAAGTGCACGGTCGTCAGTTGTAGCTCGTGCAAGTACGGGTCGATCCACAGAGACTGGGGGTGTTTGGAGTTTCTAGCTATTTGGGTTCTAAATTGCTATTGGGCTTTAGGTATCAAAGGGTTGTGGTACCAATGGGTTATGAATACCCTTTGGAACTGTTGGGCTTTGAATACCCTTTGAGTAAATTGGGCTTAATGGGTTTGTTGTAATGATGAAGTGCTTTAGGCCTTGGGCTCAGTGTAGTGAACTGAGCTTGGGATTAAACCTGGGCTTTTGGTATGATTTGGGCCTTAGCTGGAGCTAGGATTTTTAGCTATGAACCTGGGCTTTTAGTCTTTTGAATTGCACTGGGCCTTGGGCTAACAGTGACTGTGAATTGGGCTTTAGCTTTTCACCTGGGCTTTGATTAAGTCCACAGTGGGCTTTTGTAATGAATCTGGGCTTCAGCAGTAGCAGAAGCAGTGCACAGCAGCAGCAGAAGCAGTGCACAGCAGCAGCAACAACAACAACAAGTAGTAGCAGCAGCAGTGCAAAGGGCAGGTGCTCAGCAGGGAAAACAAGGCAGTGAATGCAGTAACAAGAACAGGAGAAACAAAAGAGAAGAAAGAGAAAATAGTGGCAGTGAAACTGTGATATTTACAAAGCAATGAAGATGGTAGTGAAATAATGAGACAATGGATGATAAAACAATAAACACAAGAAAACAGATACAAATACAAAACACAAAACAGGTGACAGTGGCAGTGGAGAGTGATAGTGAAGAAAAGCAAAGGAAATGGTGAAAATGGCAGTGAGGATGGCAATGGAAATGAAGCAAAGAGAAAGACCAAGGCAGTGAAGTAAATGTGACAGTGAAGCAAAGGTAACAGTGGCAGTTAACAGGAAACAAAGCCAAATAAACCAAGGCTGTTAGCCAAGGGCAGGGAGGAGAAGAAGTAACAAAACAGTTAAGTTGCAAGTGACTGTGAAAACAAAATGTGGGTTAAGCTAAGGCTTTGAATCCACCCTTGTGTCCTAGCCAAACAATGTGATCCTAGGTTGAGTTGAAAATCCTATGCATACATCTAGAATGGGATGAAAATCAGCTTGCTCACTGATATGCCCCTAGTATTGACTGTCTTTTGACAGCACAGTCAATCACAGGCATACCAGAGCACTAATTTCTTCCCATTGCACAAGCAAAACACTGCACTAAGGCTCTAACCTAGCATTCCACTACCTAACAGTCCACTAAAGCTTCATCTGAGCCTCAGCAGTGAACTCAGAACATGAGAAAACAGATGGAACAACACATAAATTGGAGAGACTGGCTAATCCAGTTCTCCCAAAACATCACATTAACAACAACAACAACAGGATATTAAAACAGGGAAAGGAATTAAACACATGAACATTACACAAAACAGAACATGAACATTACACAAAACAGAACATGAACATATGCAGAACATCAAAGTTCTGGACACTGGCTATTCCAGCATAAGCTTTTACATTACACCCACAGTCATATTTATACCCAATTACAAGTTAGGGTTCTTCCCAAAAAAATCCAAAATTCACTCACCTAACACACTGATAACAACCCAATCAACCAACCCATGCTTCAATTAGACGTACAATTGATTTCCCCCCAAAAGTTCCCAAATCAGAAAAATTAGGGTTTTAGAAATTAAAATTAGAAATTTACCTAATCTCTGACTCCAATCAAACTTCGACCCATGCTTAGAATTAGTCTTCTCTTGCTTCCCATACCGTCAATTTGCCTCTAGATCGACCTAATTTACCTATTTCACACTTTAGGGTTTCGGTTGAAAATGTGTGAAATAAGTAAAGTAGAGGGACTAGGGAGAGGGGAACAATGATGGGTTATCATTGTTTGACGCTGTGGTGATTATGGTGGTGATGGCGGAGCAGTTGGGAGAGCAGGTGGTGGAGATGGTGGTGGTATGGCGTCTGTAGAGGAATGGAGAAGATGGAGTCGATGGTTTTGGGAAGAAAGGTGCGTTTGGTTGGGTATAGGGTGTTCGATACTTGGGTGTTAGGCGGGTTCAGCGAGGTTTGATGATCTGCGACAAGGAGCGATGGATGGGAAGATGGTAGGTGGATCCAACGGCGATACGGAGGTAAGCGTGGAGCGACCGTCGGATGAAGGGATGTAGCAAAACGGACGACCCAAGATGGAGATGGGCGTTGCGATGTAAATCGGGGGCTTCGGAGTTTGATGTGCGATGATGGAGCGACCGTAGGATGCTGAGATGCTTCGATCTGACGGCTGAAATCCGAGACGGGCTTGGATAGTGGAAATGTGTTTGAGTAAGGGTTTTGGGCCTTGGGTATGCCAAGCCCATATCTTCTTTAAGGACAATTCTTCTTCTTCAAGCCCACTTCTAGCCTTTTGGTCTTGTGCACACCATTCTTCGCGTCTTCCTTGTGTAATTCCTCCCGGCTTTTCACTACTTTTCTGCTCTTTTCCGCTCTGCTATTCATCCAAACTTTATTTATTACCTAAAAATGCAAAATTAAGTAAGAAAAATATTTATTCTTGAAAACAATGAAAATACAGAATATGGGATAAAATGTAGAATTAATGCACAAAAGATGAGTTAAATGCCAAGAGAAATATATAGAAATATGCACTTTTTAGCACTCATCAAATACCCCCAAACCTGAATTTTACTTGTCCTCAAGTAAAACAAAACTAAGGAAATCCTACCTATACCACTGTCGCTGGTCTCTCGAATGCATTTAGCGTATGCACTAAGCCTTTTAAACCACTAAGTGTCCCTAGTGGACGAGTGAAGTCTCGTGAAGGCTTGCTTAGAACGTACCTACAAAGTTCTAGGACAAAATATAAGCTCAGATTCCATCAAATGTGACATGTGCAAGTCAGTTTAAGCTCACAGCAAAATGGAGATGTCAATCTAGCTATCAAAGGCACAATCCTAGCACTGATAACAAATAAAGACATGTGATAAGAGTATAAAGTGTATCTACACATGTGTAAAGAAAGATCGGATGTTATGACTACTAATCACCAAGAGATAGTTTCTCAGGCTAAGAACCAAGGTCGAAATCTAGCTAGCTGTCCGGACTTTACGAGAATTGTGAATGAGTTGGAGGTATTTCACAATTACTCGCGTTGTACATCAATGGCATACACCCTTCCTTGCTTATTACAATGAAACAACAAATTGACTATTTACATGACTCTTATTTACATTGACTACTCTCTTTTATTTTTGGAACAAGAGAGGATGGAATTGATAAATACTTGATTTATTTTTTCATTTTTTTCATTCTTTTTTTTCTTTTTCTTTTTTTGAAAAGGAAACACTTTTGATACATATACAAAAGGAAACAAAAGATTACATGACACTTTGCAAGAGGTAGCCCTTTTTCATGCACCCAGTTAAATTCGATGGTTGTCTTTCTTAATGTAACCTCCACCTTCTATCCCAACCAACCAAAGAACAAGCTAGTCAAGTTTCGTTCAGTATTCTAAAGTGATTGGCAATCGTGACTTCCTATCAAACACCTTGAAGATCGAGGCCATACATGTATTGGTAGATCGTGCGCGTGCAAATTTCTTATCACTATGTGAATTGTGCTAGAATCAGGGTGCCTAAATATCTAGACTAAGACTCCTAATAATTACATATTTGCACAAGAGTCAACATTTCAAGGTAAATGAGCTCCATTTTTTATGTTTTTTTTTCTTTCAATTTTTAATTTTTAATATTTTTTTTTTTATTTTTATTTTTTTTAAAAAAGAAAATAAAATTTGGTTTTTGAATGGGAGCAAGCCCACTGTTTGGTTTTGTGTTTGCTTTGGCTCAGCTGGTTTGAAAACGTTTGGTGAAACTGAGTCCAAAATCTCGGCCTAGAATTTGGGTACTCGGCCCACTAACGAGTTAACCTAGCGTGATCGGTTACAAGCTCAGCTGGG
Organism: Papaver somniferum; assembly: GCF_003573695.1. Classification (NCBI taxonomy): domain Eukaryota; kingdom Viridiplantae; phylum Streptophyta; class Magnoliopsida; order Ranunculales; family Papaveraceae; genus Papaver; species Papaver somniferum. The sequence continues at coordinate 135,422,128 of NC_039362.1, read as the reverse complement.
TTTAAAAACCCAGAATACAAAATACAAGTCCAAATTAAACAAGCTCACAAAAATTAAATACAAGCCCACAAATTAAACAAACAAGCCCACAAAAATTAATTACAAACCCAACAGAAAATAAAAAGCCCAAAAATTGGCTTTAATATTACAAGCCCACAATTAAAAATTGGAAGCCCACAATTCGGGTTCTCTGAATGGGTTTACCTTTTTAGCACAACCCAGCTGCTCTGATATTGTTGCAAAAACCCAGTTGGGCTTTGGTTCTTTTCCTTGGTGGCGTCCCAGCAGAGGAAAAACTGGTTCAGAACAGCAGGTCCAACAGCAAATGAAGTGAAGCAGATGCAGATGCAAATGCTATGCAGTGAAATGCAAAAATAGCTAATAAAACTACAAGAAAAACACAGCACCAATCCCCGGCAGCGGCGCCAAAAACTTGGTGGACCCGGGAAAGCGTATAAAATTGAAGTGAAATGAAAACGGGCCTACAGTAATACCGCAAGTGCACGGTCGTCAGTTGTAGCTCGTGCAAGTACGGGTCGATCCACAGAGATTGGGAGTGTTTGGAGTTTCTAGCTATTTGGGTTCTAAATTGCTATTGGGCTTTAGGTATCAAAGGGTTGTGGTACCAATGGGTTATGAATACCCTTTGGAACTGTTGGGCTTTGAATACCCTTTGAGTAAATTGGGCTTAATGGGTTTGTTGTAATGATGAAGTGCTTTAGGCCTTGGGCTCAGTGTAGTGAACTGAGCTTGGGATTAAACCTGGGCTTTTGGTATGATTTGGGCCTTAGCTGGAGCTAGGCTTTTTAGCTATGAACCTGGGCTTTTAGCCTTTGGTTTCAATGAACTGAACTTGGGCTCAGTGTTGAAGTGAGCTTTGGGCTCAGTTGGCTTGTATGAGGATCTGGGCTTGACAGTGACAGACCTTAGCTTGGAAAGTGAACTGTGAGCTGGGCTTGATAGAGCTATCAGTTTGGTTTTTGAATGAGTCCACAGTGAACTGGACTGGGCTCTTAATGATCAATGCACTTAGGCCACAGTGAGCTTCAATGGACTAATGGGGAGCAAAACAGAGAAACTAGAAGAGCAAAAGATAGCAAAAGAAAGAGAATAAAAGAGAACACAGACAGAGATGAGGAACAGGGAAGAATAGGGAACAATAACTAAAGGATTAACAATGGCAGTGAAACAAACTAACAATGATCATGGGAAAGAAGCAAAAATCAGTGGCAATGAGGCACAAAGGCAGTTAGCCTAAGGCAAGGGAGCAGCAATGAAACAAATGGTAACAGTGGCAGTTAACAGGAAACAAAACCAAATAAACCAAGGCTGTTAGCCAAGGGCAGGGAGGAGAAGAAGTAACAAAACAGTTAAGTTGCAAGTGACTGTGAAAACAAAATGTGGGTTAAACTAAGGCTTTGAATCCACCCTTGTGTCCTAGCCAAACAATGTGATCCTAGGTTGAGTTGAAAATCCTATGCATACATCTAGAATGGGAGGAAAACTAATTTGCTCACTAGTTTGCCCCTAGCATTGACTGTCTTTTGACAGAACAATCAATCACAGGCACTATGAGCATCAATCTCTTCCCATTGCTCAATCAACACACTGCACTAAGGCTCTAACCTAGCATTCCACTATCTAACAGTGCACTACAGCTTCATCTGAGCCTCAGCAGTGAACTCAGAACATAATTAACATTACAATGGACTTAAACATGATCAAGTTTTAAACAGGAAATTAAACTAACTAACATGTGAGAAACAAAAATTGAAAGATGGAATTAAACAGCAAAGAACAAACATGAACAGAAATTGAAGAACCCTAAATATTAAATTGAAAATTAAAACTAAAATTAAACAGTGATTAACCCAAATTTGGGGGTATCTCGGCTAACCAAGAACACCCTTTAACATCCTACATCACTTCCCTTTTATAGCTTACAACAAAACCCTAAATTTCTACAAACCCTAATTTGAAAATCCCCAAATCAGCAGGATTAGGGTTTCGAGAATAAATAAAATTAACTCACCCCCTGATGCAAATAGACTCGACCCATGCTTCTTCTGACCTTCCTGCTCCTCTCTCATGCTTCAATTGACGCATCTGCTGCTCTAATTGTTCCCTAGTTCGAGTTATTTTACTCACCCCAAAACCTAGGGTTTCAGTGGTTGTGAGATGGGGAAAATAACTAGGCTAGGGAGATGGGTTTGAGGTGGTGTCGGGGTATGGAGATGGTAGTGAGGCAGAGGGTGGCAGTGGACATGGAAGAGAGGCAGGAGCAGAGATCGACTGCAACTGTCGGGGGAAGAAGAAAGATTTTGGGGAAAAAAAGATTTGGGGAAGAAGAACTTGTTTGGGTGAAGTCGATGGTTTTGGATGCTAGGGTGTTGAGCGGGTGTAGCGAACTTTGATGATCTGCGACAAGGAGCGATGGATGGGAAGATGGTAGGTGGATCCAACGGCGATACGGAGGTAAGCGTGGAGAGACCGTCGGATGAAGGGATGTAGCAAAACGGACGACCCAAGATGGAGATGGGCGTTTCTATGTAAAGCGGGGGCTTCGGAGTTTGATGTGCGATGATGGAGCGACCGTAGGATGCTGAAATGCTTCGATCTGACGGCTGAAATCCGAGACGGACTTGGATAGTGGAAATGTGTTTGAGTAAGGGTTTTGGGCCTTGGGTATGCCAAGCCCATATCTTCTTTAAGGACAATTCTTCTTCTTCAAGCCCACTTCTAGCCTTTTGGTCTTGTGCACAACATTCTTCGCGGCTTCCTTGTGTAATTCCTCCCGGCTTTTCACTACTTTTCTGCTCTTTTCCGCTCTGCTATTCATCCAAACTTTATTTATTACCTAAAAATGCAAAATTAAGTAAGAAAAATATTTATTCTTGAAAACAATGAAAATACAGAATATGGGATAAAATGTAGAATTAATGCACAAAAGATGAGTTAAATGCCAAGAAAAATATATAGAAATATGCACTTTTTAGCACTCATCAAATGTCATCATGACTTTTGTCACGGGTAAAGATGAAAATGGTTAAAGAGAAAGCTTACCAACACATATTTCTAGAAATAGATAGGCGAGATAGACTCGGCTCGAAATAGCAAATGTGTATGTATGAAAACTGTCATACTTATACGACTTTTGTCTCAAGAGTAGGAGATAGAGTAGATATACTTTTAAGTGATAGATAAGTTCAAGTCTCCACATACCTTTTAGTCGGATGAAGTTCCACTGGTTCCTTGAGTAGTTCTTCGTCTCCGTAAGATGATCGTCGTGGAGTCTGGAGCTCAACTATACTTAACTATCCTAGTACGAGACTTAGTTATAAGTAGACTAGAAATCAAGACATATAGTTTTGACAACTAAATTTGACCAACAAGCTTGAGATAGCAACGCTTGCGAGTTCGACTGAGCAATGCTCTAACAGTAAGAAAATCATAACCCCGTCGACTATAAGTTAATCGGCAATGTATTAAACAAGTGCTTTGCCGGCGGTATGCAGCTGAAAATGACTTCTCCTGTGTTACAAAAATCATAAAGTTGGCAAGGTATGCATCTGAATATAACGTCTCCTGCGTTTGAAAAAAAAAAATTAGCCGACAGGGTAAGAAAATTACGACCTTGCCGACGGTGTGTTAGTCGGCATGTTTGGGAAACAAAAACCTTGCCGGCGAAATCAAAACTCAAATTTTTACAAGTACAAGTTCATTGATTGACTACCATAACGGCCAAATTTGGGCACTATCCTATAAATACACTAGTTCTATGTACAAAACAACACAGACCTATTTGCATATACTCTCCAAAGCTCATATCATCATATACTCCATCTAACTCTCTTAATACCTCTACAAACAACAATGGCATCATTTGATTCAAATGAACATTTGGCAATCACCAAAGCTTGGTACGCGGAAACTCGAGTTAGAAGGCAGTCCTCCATAAGGGTGGATGTCGTAACCTTTTGGGTTAGGGTATACAACAAATATAGGCAAGAGTTTGGGAATCCTAATGGAAGAAGTGTTCAACAAATTCATGATAGGCACCTAGTCATCGGAAATGCGATACTTTCTTATTTAGCTATCTAAAAACCGATTTTCAATGCTACCCACTTTAACTTGTCCATTGAACAATTTGTAAGTATTTTTGTGGTTTATTTTACGTAATCCAAGTTGTTTGATCTTTCAACTTAAACCGCACTAACAAAGTAAGTTTGTGTTTTTGTAGCATGAAGTCGTCAACGCGTGCTACTTGGAGAAAAAGGGGGAAGCATTCGAATTCGATGCAAGCTATCAATTCATGGTATCCAAAATCCCGGAGTATTGCCCCGGAGATGATGGAGGGTGTATCGTCGTCGGATTCCTCGGACGAAGATTGATGGTTTTAGAAGTTTTAGTGTAGGTTTTGTGGGTAGATCTCTATGTAAACCCTCACGAGACTATAACTCGTCCACTAGGGTCTCCTAGAGGTTCAAAGGCTTGATGTACATGTTAAGTGCATTCGTTATTTCGTCGAAAAGGATTTAGATTTTATGTTTCAATCAATGTAGTAACAAAAATTGCATGAATAAAGTGAGTTACATCTTCCCATATTCTGTTTTCAGTTTAAAGGTCGGCAAGGTTACAATGCCAACTATTGGACCGCCGGCAATGTTAGAGAATTTATTTTCTGCCGACTTTCTTTAGCCGACAAGGTAAGAAATATGTATGTGCCGAGTATAACATAGTCGGCAAGGTGAGGAATAAATAAAAGGCCGAGAAGTGGTGCATAGAGTCAGAATGTTCTTCATCCGTATACCTTGCCGGCCATATGTGGTCGGGATTTTCTTCATTCGAAGACCGTGCCGGCCATACGTAGTCGGCATGTTCTTCATCCGTATACCTTGCCGAATTTTCACAAAACTTAAAACTGGTTTTGATTGAACTCATTAAACAAAAGTTTTAATCTACTCCATTCATAATTTCAAAAGTTTTAATATACTCAATTAATTAATCTAAACTCAATTAATTAAGCTAACCAATTAGCAATAATCTTATAAATTATTTTATAAAGGGCATTACTTAAACTCATAGGCCTAAAATCACTTCTTTTTTTGAACTTTTGGTTTTGGGTATCAAATGTTAGAGCACTGCTCGGTCGAACTCGCAAGCGTTGATATCTCAAGCTTGTTTGTCAAGTTTAGTTGCCAAAACTATAAGTCTTTATTTCTTGTCTACTTATAGCTAAGTCTCGGATTAGGATAGTAAGTGTAGTTGAACTCTAGCCTCCACGAATTTCATCAATGGAAGACGAAGAACTACTCAGGGAACTTGTGGAACTTCATCGGAAAAAAGGTATGTGGAGACTTGAACTTATCTATCACTCAAAAGTCTATCTATTTTATCTCCTATTTTGAGATGAAAGTCGTATTGCTATATAGAATTCGATTATACACATTTTCTATTTTGAGCCGAGTTTATCTCGCTTATCTATTTCTCGAAATATGTGTTGGTAAGCTTTCGCTTTGGCCAAGTTCATCTTTACTCGTGACGAAAGTCATGTTGATTATTTCAATAACTTGAAAATCGCTTTGATGAAAAATAGTTTGTGAATAACAACTATATAACATCCTCTAAGAAGGTTTCAATGATTAAAATGAGAGTTTAGAACATGTAACCATCATTGGATATAAACATAGTGTGTTCTTACATTTGTGTAAAAGTCCAAAACTGGTAACTCAAAGTATGCGTACCCGTACGCATACTGGCGGAAAGTTCACGTCCGTGAATTTCTGCTGGAGTTTGAAAGTGAAAAACAAACCTTAATCCGGTTACTTAAGTATGCGTACCAATTTACATACTAAGGTAGGTTACTTTCTAAAATCGATTTGTTCATGAACTAAAACATTTATATAATAAGGAATGCAATCTTTACAAACCGTGGCTATAATGTTCATGAATCGATTCGAGTGAATCAAAACCGATTTTGCTTCGATTGTGTCTTGTATACTTCTATAAGATCTAAGCAATAGAAAAACTTTCTAACTAGTTCATTTGAGTCATTTTAACTATTGTTGAACCAACTAAGTGTACACGTTTACGTACGGTTACTCAAACCTAAATTAAGTTACATTTCATTTGTATATAACAAGCTAAGTTTGATCTAACGGTTGAAAGATATTAGCTTGTATCTAATCAGGTTTTCATCTAACGGTGAATATTGAATGCTTTGTTACCAAGGTAACTTAGATTGCAAACCCTGATTTGAAATCTATATAAAGGAGAACTCTAGAAACTGGGAAACCTAATCCCCACACCTCATGTGTGATACTAGTTGTATAAGCTAAAGACGATTCTCCTTTAACCTTAGGTTTTTCACGAAACCCTATAGGTTAACGACTTAAAGACTTCATTGGGATTGTGAAGCCAGACCCAACTATCTTCTCTGTAGTTGCGTGATCTGATCTTGTTGTTTCTATCGCGATTAAGTACAAACGTAAGATTGGCTTGAGATTTATATCTCCGATGGGCAAGATAAAAAAGTAGTCACAAACACCTTCGTCTCATCGTTTGTGATTCCACAATATCTTGAGGTGATTGATAATTCTAGGTTGTTCTTCGGGAATATAAGTCCGGGTTATCAATTGGTTCATGTTCACCTTGATTTATCAAAATACGGAACAAAACTCGTAGGTATTTCTGTGGGAGACAGATTTATCTATTCCTATATACTTTTCTGTGTGATACATATTTTTTATTAAGTCTTCGACTTTGGGTCGTAGCAACTCTTAGTTGTGGGTGAGATCAACTAAGGGAATCAAGTGCGTAGTATCTTGCTGGGATCAGAGACGTAAGGAATGCAACTGTACCTTGAATCAGTGTGAGATTGATTAGGGTTCAACTACATTCCAGTCCGGAGTTAACTTGTAGTAGGCTAGTGTATGTAGTGGGTTAATACAGTGTGGTGTTCAAATCTGGACTAGGTCCCGGGGTTTTCTGCATTTGCGGTTTCCTCGTTAACAAAACTTCTGGTGTCTGTGTTATTTCTTTTCCGCATTATATTTTGTTATATAATTGAAATATCACAGGTTGTGCATTGTATCGATCAATTGGAAAATCCAACCTTTGGTTGTTGATTGAAATTGATTGATCCTTGAACATTGGTCTTTGGTACCGTTCAAGTTATTTCTCTTATATTCAATCAGGCTCGCAAATTCTTATTTGTTTGATTGCGGCTCTTTGATATACTTTTCTTAAGATTGGGTATGAATGTCTAGTTGATTCTCTTGAAAGTATATTGGAGTTAGTCCATCCATATTGCTAAGAAAAATATTGGGTGAGGTTGTTAGACCCCGATTTTTCAATTTGGTATCAGAGCAGGCAAACACGTTTTAGGCCTCATAAGTCTGTGTTTGTAGCAATCTAATTATTATGGACAAGTATATATCTAATAATGTACCAGGTCAGAAATTACCAGATGATTTTCAAAGATTCAATCCACCTTAGAGAATTGTCACATCTAAGTCAATATCTAAACATTCTCTGAATGTAAAAACTGTTGATTGGGAAACACGCATAGAAGAACAGTTGAATGAACTTTCTGATGAAGGTGATTCAAATATTGATAGAGATGTTAATGAGGAAGTCTCAGAGTATGTTAAGTTTTTGGATTCGTTGAAAACAAAGAAGATTACAACTTCACATGTCACACCTCTTCTGACTCCTCTCTGTCGAGAAAACAAGAAATTGAAAAGGATTTACGGAGGTATTTATGGTTGGAATCGCTCTTGCGAATCGATCCTCAAATATTCTGAGGAAAACCTGATTAGAAAGTCACTTTAATGTGATCATGTTTATCAAAAATACTTCTTGTTGGAAGAGAAACTTGCAGAAACTGAAGCAAGTATTAACTCCCAGCAAGCAAGTTTTGATGACACAAAAAGCGCTTATCTCGCTCGAGAAAAACTCCTTGAGGCTGATTTAGCTGTTGCTCTTGATAAAATCAAGATGTTGGAAGATGACTTGAAAAAGTTCAATACTGGTTCAAGCAAATTAACCAATATGCTAGGAGCAAGTAAATATCATCGTGATACATGAGGATTGGGCTATAAGGTAATATATGCTCCAAGTATTAACAAAGAGGTAAAATTTGTCAAGGCTAGTGATTCTTCTCAACAAAAGGTTTCCACTGATGGAAAAAGTGAAATACCTTCACCGACAGTTAAAGTTCGAAAGAGCAATGTATATCAACCTCCAAAGTCAGCACATACAGATCGAGGTAAGAACATTCCTTATGTTTGCCACTATTGCGGAAATAAAAGTCATCTGGAAAGGAGATGTGGTTTCCGTATAAGGAATGAGAAACTTCATGAAGTTCTTGTTTTGGCATCACAAGAAGTTGTGAAACCAAGGTCATATGTTAAGGCTAATCCCCTTAACGCTACAGGTTGTAACTGTCCAACATTTAGGCAAAGGAATCAATGTTGTGATAAACCTAGATTTTCCTATAAACGTCATAAGAAGCCTTTTTGAAAAAGTGGGGGTACAACAACCACACCCAATATTTCGCTCAGCAATCTGTATGGAAAAACTCCAATATACTTTCTAGAGAATCAACTAGACAGTCAGACTCAATCTAGATAAAAAGTATATCAAAGAGTGTATATCTCAACCTCTCGATTTGATATATACTCAAGCAAATATAAATCTGCGAGTATTTATCAAATACTAGAGAGATAACTTGGATGGTACAAAAGACCAATATCCAAGTCTCAATCAATTTAAATCAACAACCAAAAGGTCAGATCTTCTAATTTATTGAACAACACACAACATGTGATATTTCAATTATATAACAAAATATAATGCGGAAAAGAAATAACACAGACACCAGAATTTTGTTAACGAGGAAACCGCAAATGCAGAAAAACCCAGGGACCTAGTCCAGATTGAACACACATTGTATTAAGCCGCTACAGATACTAGCATACTCCAAATTAACTTCGGTCTGGACTGTAGTTGAACCCCAATCAATCTCACACTGATCCAAGGTACAGTTATGCTCCTACGTCTCTGATCCCAACAGGATACTACGTACTTGATACCCTTAGCTGATCTCACCCACAACTAAGAGTTGCTACGACCCAAAGTCAAATACTTTAATAAACAAATTTGTATCACACATAGAGCTGGCAAACAAGCCAAAACCCGCGGGTTTGCCCGGCCCGACCCGTGAAAAACCCGCACCCGGCTCGGCTGGTGTCTAAATAAGTCGGGTTAGGGTTGGAGAAATGCCGTCTTGTGAGTAAACGGGTTAACCAGTCCCGGCCCATAAATCCGCGGGTACAACCCGTAAACCCGTCCATATTACCTTATTAATAAGTTTTATGTAATCCTGACCGTCAGATCATCTTGGTTTCATCTTATCCCTACGTTTAAGGTATAAACGCACCAAAACCCTAGCAGACAATAATCATTTCCTTTCGTTTCTTCTTCCCCTTTCTTTTATTTCTCTCCCCACACCCTATTGTCTTCTCCTGCGGCTGCGCCTCCTCACCACCTCCATTTTTCTTCTTCTGCTTTGCTTTTTTCTTCTTCATCTCTGTATCTCCTACATAGTTGGTACTTTAACTCCATGGTGATGATGATTTAAGGCAATAAATTGACAATTTTAAAACTAGGGTTTAGTAATATACTAATATTGGTTTTGCATGATTGATTGTGCAGATTAATTTGAGGAACTTGAACTTCTGTTTTATCAATTGTTGAATCAATTTCTGAATCTGGGTCAATTTTTATTTTCTTATTTAGATTTTGTATGTATCCTATTGCCTGATTCTATATGGAACAGTAAGTAAGAAGCAATAATGGGTTCTGCTGCCCCTTGAAATGATGGGTTTTGTGGGAGTTTGAATGATTGTCGAAACATCACAGCTTTCTCATCTCTTTCACCACCAGAATATGTATGTTTGATAAAACACCTGAAATATCAGTGCATTCACCAACTTTCTCTACCAGCAATTGGGGTTTACACAAGGGTTTAGTGAGAAGAAGTGAGAAGAAGGGTTTAGTGAGAAGAAGTGACGCGAGATTGGTGGTTTTTCTGGTAGTAAAATCAGTCAAGACATGTTGATACAACGAGTTCTGGTGGTTATACTTGAAGAGATAGAAGCCTGGAAGAACAATAAGAAGAACTTGATGATGATGATTGTCGTGACTAATGTGGGTTGTTCTATGCAAGGTTAACTTAATTTTTGTATCTTGTATTATTTTATGATTTTTATCCTTGTAATTTGACATAAATTGACGTAATTTAGTTTTAATTTTAATTTTAATCAAACAAGCCGGATAACCCGCAAGCTTTATCCGTTACGGGTGCGGGTTGAAGAAATGACCACCAGTGAAGAATATCAGCCCGCAGGTTTTAGCCCGTGTTAACCCGAACCCATATAACCCGTAACAAGCCAGCCCCGGACCGCCCGTTTGCCAGCTCTAATCACACAAAAAAGTCTAGGATAATAGATAAATCCGTCTCCCACGAATATACCTACGAGTTTTGTTCCGTCTTTTGATAAATCAAGGTGAACAGGAACCAATTGATAAACCAGACTTATACTCCCGAAGAACATCCTAGTATTATCAATCACCTCATAATAATCCTAATCGACGCAGCGAAAAAAGATATTGTGGAATCACAAACAATGAGACGAAGTGTTTGTGATTTCTTTTATATCTTTCCTATCGGAGATATCAATCTCAAGCCAATTATTACAATTGTACTCGTACGATAGAAACAACAAGATCATATCACACAACTACGAGTAAGTAGTATCCGTCCGGCTTCATAATCCCAATGAAGTCTTTAAGTCGTTAGGTTTAGAAGAAGAAACCAAAGGTTAAAGGAGAATCCACTCTAGCTTAGCACAACTAGTATCACACAGAAGGTGTGGGGAGTAGGTTTCCCAGTTGCTAGAGTTCTCCCTTATATAGTCTTTCAAATCATGGTTTGCAATCAATGTTAGCTTGGTAACAAAGCATTCAATATTCATCGTTAGATGAAAACCTGATTTAGATTCAAGCTAATATCTTTCAACCCTTAGATCGAAACTAGCTTGTTACACACAAATAGAATGCAAGTTTCTAGGCTTGTGTAACAGTACCCAAACTTGTACATTTGTTGGTTCAACAATAGTCAACCAAATGGTTAGCCATATGATCACTTTCATATCAACCATATTCTTCTTCACCATAACTAGTTCAAGTGACTCAAATGAACTAGTTAGAGAGTTATTCAATTGCAAAGAAATCTTATGTAACTACACAAGAAACAATCGAAGCAAAAACGATTTGATTCACTCGAATCGGTTCATGAACTATATAGCCACGGTTTGCATTTGCATTCCTTAGTTTATATAAGAATAAGTTCACAAACATCGTTTTTAGATATAACCTACTCAAGTTCGCAGAATGGGTTCGCGGACTTAAGTTCCCGGACGGAGTTCACAAACTCCAGCAGAAATTCTCGGGACAAGAACTTTCGCCAGTTCGCGGACTTGGCTCACGCCACCATGTCGGTTCTCTTGATCAACAAAGTTCGCAAACTTCGGTTCAAGGAATAAGGACTTATACATATATGTATTTCCACAACAATGCTTATATCCTCCAATGGTTATATAATCTAAACTCTCATTTCAATCATTGGAACATTCTTAGAGGACGTTGATATTCTATAGTTGTTATTCACAAACTATTTTTCGTCAAAGTAAGCAATTTCCAAAGTGATTGAAACTTGTCATGACTTTCCTCACTAGGTAAAGATGAATTTGGATAAAGCGAAAGCTTACCAACACATATTTCGAGAAATAGATAGGCGAGATAAACTCAGCTCGAAATATCAAATGTGTATAATCTAAGTCTATATAGCAAAACGAATTTTGTCTCAAGATAGGAGATAAATAGACTTTTGAGTGATAGATAAGTTCAAGTATCCACATACCTTTTAGTCGATGAAGATCCACCGGTTCCTTGAGTAGTCCTTCGTCTTGTATGATGATTTCCATAGAGTTCTTGAGCTCAACTACACTTTCTATCCTAGTCCGAGACCTTAGCTATAGTAGACTAGAAATCAAGACTTATAGTTTTGATCACTAACATTGACAAACATGCTTGAGATAGCAACGCATGCGAGTTCGACCGAGCAATGCTCTAACAACCCTTTGTCAATTTTAGTGAGAAAACTATCAATACATATGGAATACAAAAAATAAATAAATTAACTTTTGTTGCTCCTATTACATACGCCTAATCTTCAACATTACTTGAAATCTTCGTCACTTCCAAGTACTCCAATGATCCCAAAGGTTGTAAGTTCAACATCATCGTTGTTGAAAATCCATAGCTATAACAACGAGAAAACAAGAGTTCTCAATCATTGTTATACAGTGTCACAGTATCATTACACAACGTCAAAGTTCAATTGTATCAGAACTTCAACAACAATACTATGGTGATATATATCACTCCCCCTTAGTCAATACTCCATCTCACATGGAAACCACTCCCCCTTACATAGTGATCCGAAAACCATATGTATTTGTAATGTGAACTACATATTAATTCTCCCCCTTTTTGTCAATAAAATTGGCAAAGGTACAAGAACGGGATCCTAATGAAATTTCCGAAAGAGACATTTCTTGACCAAAATAAAGCAAAAATATATCATCTTATTTAGATTCAATCATAAAGCCGAAGCTAAATGCATTCATCAAGGAGTTTGTAAAGATACAATATAACCCCTATAATATTCCACAGCCGCACTCCCCACAAAGATTTGGCAATTTAAGCACAAGTTCAATTAAGAACTCTCCCCCATAAAATGTCATTCCCGAAAGAACAACAAGAGCGACCTTAATTTCGAAAGAAAAGAAGGATTTCTTTGGACATAACAAATCACATACAAGTATGAATTTGAATCCAAAAATATTCAATTAAACTAACCACAAGAGAACCCATGATTAATTTAATCGACAAATGTTTAACATAAGTGAACTTATGGATACTTAAAAACATACAATTAGATTAATCACTAGAGAACCCATAATTAATATAATCGAAATACACAACCAAACTAATCACAAAAGTAATCAATTTAATTGGTCATGCTCAACATAAGAAAACTTACGAAGCAACAACTAAATAACCAAACAAGATGATTAATTTAGTTAAATATGCTCGACATAAAGTACCTCACGGAACAACAACATAGCTAATCATAAAAATAATCAACTTGGTCGTTCAATGATCAACATAAGACACTTTACGGAGCCTCACAGTAATACATAAAATATGGATCGGGGAAGATCAATACTGCGGAATACACAAGGATTCATTCTATTTTCCATCACTATTCGCATAACGACATTCAATAGACATAATCCTTGCAAACAAAAGATTTTAACCTATCTTCCATCAATAATTGACATAATAGGCTTAACTTTTATATTTGTCAAAAGTCTATTCATTCTTTTATCAATACATGCATATCGATATACGAAAGACTTTACTTTTGACAAGGTATGGGACAGTCATAGTTCACGTATGTAAACACACAAATCCCATAAAAAATTTGCAATATATAAAACCATAAATATTAATACTGCAAAAATCATCTTCCAAAAAAATTTAGAATTTAAACCAATAAATCTAAAAACAAGAAGATGAAAACGTTAGACGTAGCTATGTGTAATCACAATAATGGCTATTTCAAACACTAGTTATTCTTCTAACAAAAGAAAATAGAAGATTTACTAGGCAAATAAAATCATCTTTTACTCATTGTCTTCCTCATCAGAAATACTCTAAGTTGCTTGAAGTATTTTCAACTCTTCCTTGAGCTCATGAAACTTAGTTGCAACCAATGAAAATTGTTCTTGCACACACTTCACCCTTGAATCGACCTTACACACGCCCTTGTGGATATTTTGAAGAAGGCTCAAGGTGGTAGGGTTACAATCGTTAAGTGAAGCATCTCTTTATCTTTTGCACACATTCTCCCTTATGCGTCTAAAGGTACAGGGACGAACCGGTTTGGGAACCCCGAGAGAGTTTCCAATTGGATCAAAACCATGATCACGGCAAATTGGACCAATCAATCAAGGGTATCCTAACATCTTGATAGGTGAAGTCATCGAAGTCATTTGAAAGATGATAAAACCACAAATATCGAGACTTTGAACACCCAATTCAAGGAAATAAACCATTTCCGCAAACTCATGAATCCACCAAGAATTCTCAATTGTGGAGGGACAAAGATTTGAGATACCAAGTTTTCCAAATGCCATCAACGCAATACTAAGATCATTGGTAGGAAACTTTCCTTTATTCCAAGCTACTGCCACAAAGCCCAAGAGAGATTTCATCACATGATGGTCGTTCATCACTTGGTCTAGGAAGACGCACGTTTCCTAACTGAATGTTGGTAATCTTTGAAATTAATTCTCTATCAACAAGAAATCTTTTTCTATTTATCATGGATTTGAATTCCATCTTATTAAGATCAACATCATGAATGTTGGCATAGAAAATTCTTGTGAGAGAATCAAATCCTTTACCATGACCATCAAAGATATTTCCAAGCTTGAATTTTGTGAAGCAAGCTAAATCCTCTTCATGGCCACTAGAGATATCCAATTTCTTTTCTAGGATGAAACCTTTAGATGAAATCTTTTCAAAAATTCTAATACAAGAATCATCCACAAACTTAATCCTAAGAGTGTTTTGGTCACAATGAGAATCCATGCTAGAGGTATTTGAGCTTTTGGAGCTTCTTTTTGATCCCTTAGAATTCATCATGAGATCTAAGAAATTGAAAGGAACATGAGGAATTTACTTATTTGGAGTGAATCTTGAACACCATTTCTTTGAATTTATTCAAGAAGGCTTCAATGGATGAAGCACACAAAACCCTAGAGGTTCACGTACGCGGACGGGTGATGAAGAAGAGGGTGCGCGAACTTCTTCTTTATAAGACCAAAAATGGGCTTGGACCCATTTGTGAACCACAACCCACACAAGGAAGATGGGATTTCTTAGCCGTTTGCACATCAAAGGTTATGCATCCCGTGACAACACACTTTTCTGAGAGGCGATGGATGCAGTAGAAAGCTTTATTTGATATTCTAAGAGAGAATAACAAAACTGTACACAACTCAAATATTTCTTGCCCCATTCCAAGATATATACAAATGCGGTAGTGCCAAGCTTGTTACCAAGAGGTATAATGTGCAGAGGAATTCTCATGCAACATTTCTGGCTGATATGTGTGAACAGTCCCCGTGATATAATCAACATAATGATGATAATCAGGGCAGTCATAGCTTCCTATCCTTTGTTTGATCTGGCTAGAAGGAAAATTCTTCTGATTCCCAGGCTGTACAATATTATTCGAAGATTTAACATGTATAGAACCTTTTTTGGAAGGATTCTTAGACTTAACAGAATTAAGTTTTTCACAGAGATTAAAAACGCCTTCGAACGATCTAAATAGATCTTTATCAATTGATCCATTACAATAGTATTCCTCGAAGAGATCAAGAGTTAACTTGTTGAGGGTCCATATCCTTGAGCGTGACGAACGTTTCCTCAATTTTTCCTTCTTTTTATTTTTTCCTTTAGATTGGTTCTCATCATCTAAAATTTCCTTTTTAGATGAGATGAGATTATCATGTAAACCCGGAGGTTTCAACCATAATAATTCTTGAGCAATCTTGAACGAATTCCGGCGTGCGCTACAGATGCCAAGAGCAAGTTTTCCAAAGAAATTTCCCAAGGGACAATTTTTAAGGAACGAACAAACACAAACTTATCAGGTTTGGAGTGTTTTCCTGCTCTGATACCAATTGAAAAAGTTGGGGTACAACAACCACACCCAATATTTCGCTTAGCAATATGTATGGACAAACTCAAATATACTTTCTAGAGAATCAACTAGACAGTCAGACTCAATCTAGATAAAAATTATATCAAAGAGTGTATATCTCAATCTCTCGATTTGATATATACTCAAGCAAATAGAAATCTGCGAGTCTTTATCAAATATTAGATAGATAACTTGGATGGTACCAAAGACCAATATCCAAGTGTCAATCAATTTTTTAATAAACAACCAAAAGGTCGGTATTCTAATTGATTGAACAACGCACAACCTGTGATATTTAAATTATATAACAAAATATAATGCGGAAAAGAAATAACACAGACACCAGAATTTTGTTAACGAGGAAATCGCAAATGCAGAAAAACCCCAGGACCTAGTCCAGATTGAACACACACTGTATTAAGCCACTACAGACACTATCCTACTCCAAATTAACTTCGGTCTGGACTGTAGTTGAACCCCAACAAATCTCACACTGATCCAAGGTACAGTTATGCTCATACGTCTCTGATCCCAGCAGGATACTACGTACTTGATTTCCTTAGTTGATCTCACCCACAACTAAGAGTTGCTACGACCCAAAGTCAAAGACTTTAATAAACAAATTTGTATCACACAGAAAAGTCTACGATAATAGATAAATCCGTCTCCCACGAATATACCTACGAGTTTTGTTCCGTTTTTTGATAATCAAGGTGAACAGGAACCAATTGATAAACCAGACTTATATTCCCGAAGAACATCCTAGTATTATCAATCACCTCACAATAATCCTAATCGACGCAGCGCAAAAAGATATTGTGGAATCACAAACGATGAGACGAAGTGTTTATGATTTCTTTTATATCTTGCCTATCAGAGATATCAATCTCAAGCCAATTATTACAATTGTACTCGTACGATAGAAACAACAAGATCAGATCACACAACTACGAGAAAGTAGTATCGGTATGGCTTCACAATCCCAATGAAGTCTTTAAGTCGTTAACCTGGTTTAGAAGAAGAAACCAAAGGTTAAAGGAGAATCGACTCTAGCTTAGCACAACAAGTATCACACAGAAGGTGTGGGGATTAGGTTCCCCAGTTGCTAGAGTTCTCCCTTATATAGTATTTCAAGTCAGGGTTTGCAATTAATGTTAGCTTGGTAGCAAAGTATTCAATATTCATCGTTAGATGAAAACCTGATTTAGATTCAAGCTAATATCTTTCAACCCTTAGATCGAAAACTAGCTTGTTACACACAAATAGAATGCACGTTTCTAGGCTTGTGTAACAGTACCCAAACTTGTACATTTGTTGGTTCAACAATAGTCAACCAAATGGTTAGCCATATGATCACTTTCATATCAACCATATTCTTCTTCACCATAACTAGTTCAAGTGACTCAAATGAACTAACTAGTTAGAGAGTTGTTCAATTGCAAAGAAATCTTATGTAACTACACAAGAAACAATCGAAGCAAAAATGATTTGATTCACTCGAATCGGTTCATGAACTATATAGCCACGGTTTGCATTTGCATTCCTTAGTTTATATAAGAATAAGTTCACAAACATCGTTTTTAGATATAACCTGCTCAAGTTCGCAGAATGGGTTCGCGGACTTAAGTTCCCGGACGGAGTTCACAAACTCCAGCAGAAATTCTCGGGACAAGAACTTTCGCCAGTTCGCGGACTTGGCTCACGCCACCATGTCGGTTCTCTTGATCAACAAAGTTCGCAAACTTCAGTTCAAGGAATAAGGACTTATACATATATGTATTTACACAACAATGCTTATATCCTCCAATGGTTATATAATCTAAACTCTCATTTCAATCATTGGAACATTCTTAGAGGACGTTGATATTCTATAGTTGTTATTCGAAAACTATTTTTCGTCAAAGTAAGCAATTTCCAAAGTGATTGAAACTTGTCATGACTTTCGTCACTAGGTAAAGATGAACTTGGTTAAAGCGAAATCTTATCAACACATATTTCGAGAAATAGATACGCGAGATAAAATCGGCTCGAAATAGCAAATGTGTATAATCTAAGTTTATATAGCAAAACGACTTTTGTCTCAAGATAGGAGATAAATAGACTTTTGAGTGATAGATAAGTTCAAGTCTCCACATACCTTTTAGTCGATGAAGATCCACTGGTTCCTTGAGTATCCCTTCGTCTTGTATGATGATTGGCATGGAGTTCTTGAGCTCAACTACACTTTCTATCCTAGTCCGAGACCTTATCTATAGTAGACTAGAAATCAAGACTTATAGTTTTGATCACTAACATTGACAAACATGCTTGAGATAGAAACGCATGCGAGTTCGACCGAGCAATGCTCTAACACTTTTCACAATCGTAATGATTATCAAAAGGATAACTTTGTAAAGACGAAGATAAGATCTGATGTTCCCAATTGGAGAAAGACTAACTTGCAAAAGAATATTCAATCCAATTCTCTTCCGAATCCAATTCTCTTCCGAATCCAATTCTCTTCCGAGAATTCCAGAAGAGTATAATGGGAAGAAAGGTCAGGTTGTTTCTAAACACACTCAGAAGTGGATACCAAAGAAAGTTAATGGTGCCTTAAGTGTGAAAAAGGAATGATCTCCAAGAAAATTCCATGACTATGGAGAAGGCAGTATCCATGATGTTAGAACTTAAAAAGTTCTTTGGAAAGATGGATTTGGATGTGAAAGATTTTAAAAGCGATTTATTTCATTATAATCCAAAAGTCACTTGTGGTGAGCAAGATATTGTTCACCTCAATACAACTTGAATTTGTTGTAAGTGCATCCTCACCAAGGAATTCCCTGCACTATGTATACGGTGAGGGAAACACGAGAATTGGGGCGCACAAATTATGGTCGGTAAGGCTGTAAAATTCGATTGGGTTCTTCTAAAATGGTATGTCTATAAACTTGAGCAATATTTGTGTTTTTATTTGCTTAGAGTACTTATAATGAGCCATGTACCTTGCTTATCGTTCATTTCTACCCAACTTGATCCGTATTTAAGGTTCTTCAATGTTTAGGTATGGAAATAGTAGTTCGAGATGTTTGGACTTCATGGTACACATACCAGGTATGCATACCATCATTGAAAAATCAAAATCCAGGGGTTTTAGTATGCATACCCGTTTGCATACTTCTCCAGGTCATGAAAATTCGTTTGCAAGCCCGTATGCATACTTGCCCATAGACGTCGATATTCGGTAAACTTGTGTTGGTCGTAACTTCTTCTTCCGAACTCGGAACGACCTCATTCTTTTGCATTCTCTTCATCTTTGAATTCTCTTCAAAATAGAGATGAGAATTCTTGAATTTGGATGAGTTAAGATTGGTCTCTGTCCCGTCTCTTATTTTTGAGTGTTTTGCTCCGTTTCGTCGCACTTGTTCCACTTCTCTTAGAATTGGGCACTTGGATTCTTGGAGCACTACTCTTTTAAGCTCATTTGTAGCTTTTACAAGAATGTTGTTGGTGAATTACAAAGAAGGAAGTTCAAGAATGGGCAGTAGTACGCATTGCTATGGGATTCTTGAATGTTCACAATCATCTTATGTGAACTATGGTGCATGGTCGTTAATGACTTTGTATGTTCTTCTTTGTTAAGAAAATATTTTTGTACGCCTTTGGTAACTATTTATGGTGTAAATTCGTGCGAAAAAGATTGATTCTACCCTGTAAGGACAAATCATCTTGTATGTGCATTACGAGTTTGTCTTGATTTTGACTAGGAAACTTCTTACGAGAATTTATTCTTGTGTTTTAAGAAGGATAACTAGAATTTGGAAGATGATTTTTTCAGTATTAATATTTATGGTTTTATATATTGCAACTTGTTATGGGATATGCGTGTTTGCGTCCATGAACTATGATTGTCCCATACGTGGTCAAAAGTTAAGTCTTTCATATGTTGGTATGCAAGTATTGATAAAAGATTGAATGAACTTTTGACAAACAAAAGATAAGCCTATTATGTCATTATGAAAATATTGATGGACGATAAGATGAACTTTGTTTACAAAGATTAAGTTTATTATAGCTACGGATCTTCAACAACGATGATGTTGAATTGAATACCTTTAGAATCATTGGAGTACTTGGAAGTGATGAAGATTTCGAGTAATGTTGAAGAACCAAGAAGATCAAGCATTTGGATGAGAAGCTACAAAGTTTGTTTATTTTGTATTCCATATGTATTAATAGTTTTGTCACTAAAATTGACAAAGGGGGAGATTGTTAGAGCACTGCTCGGTCGAACTTGCAAGCGTTTCTATCTCAAGCTTGTTTGTAAAGTTTAATTGCCAAAACTATAAGTCTTGATTTCTAGTCTACTTATAGCTAAGTCTCGGATTAGGATAATAAGTGTATTTGAACTCTAGACTCCACGACGTTCATCAATTGAAAACGAAGAACTACTCAGGGAACTCGTGGAACTTCATCGACAAAAAGGTATGTGGAGACTTGAACTTATCTATCAGTCAAAAGTCTATCTATTTTATCTCCTATTTTGAGACAAAAGTCGTATTGCTGTATAGACTTCGATTATACACATTTTCTATTTCGAGCCAAGTTTATCTCGCTTATCTATTTCTCGAAATATGTGTTGGTAAGCTTTCTCTTTCGCCAAGTTCATCTTTACTCGTGACGAAAGTCATGTTGATTATTTCAATAACTTGAAAATCGCCTTGATGAAAAATAGTTTGTGAATAACAACTATATAACATCTTCTAAGAAAATTTCAATGATTGAAACAGGAGTTTATAGCATGTAACCATCTTTGGATATAAACATAGTGTGTTCTCACATTTGTGTAAAAGTCCAAAACCGGGAACTCAAAGTATGCGTACCCTTAGGCATACTGGCGGAAATTTCACGTCCATGAATTTATGCTGGAGTTTGAGTATGCGTACCCGTACGCATACTGGCGGAAAGTTTACGTCCGTGAATTTCTGCTGGAGTTTGAAAGTGAAAAACAAAATCAATCTGGTTACTTAAGTATTCTACCCGTTTGCATACTTAGGTAGGTTACTTTCTAAAATTGGTTTGTTCATGAACTAAAACATTTATATAATAAGGAATGCAATCTTTGCAAACCGTGGCTATAATGTTCGTGAATCGATTCGAGTGAATCAAAACCGATTTTGCTTCGATTGTGTCTTGTATACTTCTATAAGATCTAAGCAATTGAACAACTCTCTAACTATTTCATTTGAGTAATTTGAACTAGTTATGGTGAAGATGAATAAGGTTGATATGAAAGTGCTCATATGGCTAACCATTGGTTAACTATTGTTAAACCAACTAAGTGTACACGTTTAGGTTCGATTACTCAAAACTAAATGAAGGTACATTTCATTTGTGTATAACAAGGTAAGTTCGATCTAACGGTTAAAAGATATTAGCTTGAATCTAATCAGGTTTTCATGTAACGGTGAATATTTAATGCTTTGTTACCAAGGTAACTTAGATTGCAAACCCTGATTTGAAATTTATATAAAGGAGAACTCTACCAACTGGGAAACCTAATCCCCACACTATTTATGTGATACTAGTTGTATAAGCTAGAGTCGATTCTCCTTTAACCTTAGGTTTTTCACGAAACCCTGTAGGTTAACGACTTAAAGACTTCATTGGGATTATGAAGCCATACCCAACTATCTTCTCTGTATTTACATGATATGATCTTGTTGTTTCTATCGTGATTGAGTACAATCGTAAGATTGGCTTGAGATTTATATCTCCGATAGGAAGGATAGAAAAGTAGTCACAAACACCTTGGTCTCATTCTTTCCACGATATCTTAATTAGTTAATCGATTAATATTATTGTGAGGTGATTGATAATTCTAGGTTGTTCTTCGGGAATATAAGTCTGGGTTATCAATTGGTTCCTATTCACCTTTATTTATCAAAAGACGGAACAAAATTCGTAGGTATTACTGTGGGAGACAGATTTATCTATTCCTATAGACTTTTCTGTGCGATACATATTTGTTTATCAAGTCTTCGACTTTGGGTCGTAGCAACTCTTAGTTGTGGGTGATATCATCTAAGGGAATCAAGTACGTAGTATCCTGCTGGGATCAGAGACATAAAGAACACAACTGTACCTTGAATCAGTGTGAGATTGATTAGGGTTCAACTACATTCCATTCTGAAGTTAACTTGTAGTAGGATAGTGTCTGTAGCAGCTTAATACACTGTGGTGTTCAAATCTGGACTAGGTCCCGAGGTTTTTCTGCATTTGCGGTTTCCTCGTTAACAAAACTTCTGGTGTCTGTGTTATTTCTTTTCCACATTATATTTTGTTATATAATTGAATTATCACAGGTTGTGCGTTGTATCGATCAATTGGTAAATCCAACCTTTGGTTGTTGATTGAAATTAATTGATCCTTGAACATTGGTCTTTGGTACCGTTCAAGTTATTTCTCTTATATTCAATCAGGCTCGCAAATTCTTATTTGTTTGATTGTGGATTGAATTGAGAGATTGAGATATAACTCTTTGATATAGTTTTCTTAAGATTGAGTCTGAATGTCTAGTTGATTCTCTTGAAAGTATATTGGAGTTAGTCCATACAGATTGCTAAGCGAAATATTGGGTGAGGTAGTTAGTCCCCCGCTTTTTCATCAAAGAGATAAACATGTGACTTATTTTTTGGTTAAATTTTTTTCTTTGAAAACTTTTTGAACCCAGGAAACGATATCCTCTTTTAGAAGGTCCCAATGTTGCTGACAGAAATATGGAGAGAATCCATCAGGTCCAGGAGCACCCCAAGCATTCATTATGAAAAGTGTTTCTCTAATTTTCGTTTCACTAGGAATTTCACATAGTTTTATGTTATCATTCTTACTAATAGATGGCTTTAGAATTTCCTTAAATATGGGGTCAATATCCTTACCACTCGCTTGAGCAGCCTTTTTAAAATGATTGGTTAATAGAGAGATTAATTGCTCTTGTCCTTCTATCCACAAACCTGTACTATCTCCAAGGGCGTAAATGTTATTAACTCTTTTTCTGTCAGAAGCATGCTGGTAAAAGAACTAAGTATTACTATCATTTTCCTTAACCCATTTTTCCTTTACATGTTGAATCCATAAAAGTTTTTCGATTTCATACCAAGAACTAAATTCATTCTGAAGTTTATCTATTTTATGCTTTGTTTCTAAGTCGAAAAGTTTCTCTGTATCTTCTTCAATACTAGATAAAATTGTAGAAATATTTTTAAATATATTATCAAAATCAGACTTATTCCAAGATCTAAGATCATACTCTACATTTTTAAGCGTTTTTAACAAATTATTATGTTTTTCTTTGCTTTGCATGATGGATTTATTAATAACACTATTATAATTTTTATGTTTTGTCCAACATTTCAAATATCTTTCTGGTCTCGAGCATTTATCTCTAAGAGAAATTATTTCTAAAAGTATTGGAGCATGGTCTGAAGCAACTTTAGTGAGATGATTAATATTATAATTTGGAAAGAGTTCAAGCCATTTATGATTAACAAAGACTCTATCAATTCTTTCTTGTATATTTTGGTCCCCTATTCGTCGATCTGTTAGTCCAAGTAAAAGAAAAACCAGTAAAATTTAAATCCACTAAACCTAAGGATTGTATGCAATGAAATACATAAGAAAAACTACTAGGGGGGGGGGGTTATTACCACCCTCCTTTTCATCTTTATGCATGATGAAGTTCATATCACTATAACGACCCATGGAACTTTTATTTCACTAATACTAGTATTAAAGTTTCACTGATCATTTCAAATGTTGTTATCTAAAGCGACATAAATAAAAGAAATAAACATATTAAAATTATCTTTAAAATTTGAAAATAGAAAACATTATTGTTAAAATACATAAGTTTAGCAGATACTCTTTGATTCTAGACAATAGTAAAACCTCCTGATCTACCTATAGAAGGTACGATAAACCAATCCTTTAATTTCATTTTTCTAAGAACCTTTTCAACCATGGATATCCCTACTTTAGTTTTAGATTTAAAAAAAACATTTAAATTATTTGACCTATTTAAGTGATTCATATGGTCTTGTTTAAGTGTGATCTAATGCCCCTTGTAAGTTCCAAGATAGAACCTTAAATTCATAAGCTTTAGTGTCTTCTCTTGTAGTGACATACCTAACTAATAGATAACATTGTAATGGGAACATGGATGAGTATAAATTATATAAGAAAATAATTAGGCATCTAAAACATGTATATAACCACACACAAAATTGGTATGCAGTAATATTTTGATGTATAAATAATTTTGTTGTTTTTGCTTCAAGTAGTATATTTTTTTTACTCTGAAGATGCCAGGATGAAAACTTAAAGTTAAACTCATGATTCATATTAATTATTCCCTTATGAATAACAAGAAGGAAATTGCATATACGATGAATGTTATTTAAATTATGTTTTGAAAATGAAATGAATTGAATAACTGTTGTGTTCAGGAAGTGTTTTAAGTGAATAGAACAATTATTTTCACTCTTATTTTTTAAAAATTTCCAACATAGGTAGTTAAAATTTAAATGATTAAAACCAAACTTTTATATAGCATGTAAGAGTAATAAATAATATCGTAAGTATAAAAATATAGATATTTAATAAATTCCTCAGTATGTTATGTGGGAGAAAGATAGTCAAAACTATTCTCAGTTTTATCCATGTCAGAGTCAGCTTCTTTTCCTTTACTCTCGGGTAGAAAAACATCCCAATCAATTACATTCTCTTTATCAGCACAAGCAAAATCATCTACTTTTTTTTCATTCATTTTAGTAGCTTTAGAAATATTGATTAAGACATCATCCAAACTTTTTTCTTTCTTTTCCATTAATTTTTCTTCTTCATCTGTTTTGTCTTGTAGTACTTCTTCTGCCATAATATTTGGGATATTGTTTTCTTCTTCTTCTACTTCAATCCAATTATCATTAACAGCTTGTTTGTTTTTATTGGCTTAATAACCTGAACCATTCTGACTATTTTTTCTCCCGTCTATCTTCTTTAAAGTTAACTTTTGGAGCAGTTTTTGTTTTCTCCGATTCAATAACTGTCTTTCCTTTTAAAGTTATCTTTAAATCCTCAGTTGTAACTGTTCTTCTATCTCCAGTAACTCCAGCTGAAATTGCTTTATTCATGCTCTCACCTTCCATGCAGATATTCTCATTTCCTCCACTTTTTTCTTCAGTAGTTTCCTCTATATTCATTCTTCTCCTTTTACTTCCAATGTTCAGATAATCAACTATATCTTTTTCACTGTCATAGATTCTGAGGCTTGCTGCAGCATTAGTAAGAAGCTCTACTTTTTCATTTCTTTGAACTCTTCCTTGAGAAGTATTTCAAATGTTAGAAGACTTGCTTTATCCTTCTTCATAGATGAATTTTTTTGGAAAGCTCTTATGGTACTCTATATATCTTGCTCTACACTTCTCCTCTAAGTGATCAGCATCTACATGCCAGCAATCTCTGCATGTTCCATGAGAAATCTCCAGAAAGAAGATTTTCAATTTGATTGTTTCTCTATTAGTTCCCTCAATTATGATTATCTTGGTTTGATGAACAAGTGCTTTGGTTATGTCCACCCATACATGAGTTTTGTATTCACCTTCTGAATTGAGAGGACCAACAAGGTTGAGAACCTTTCCCACTTTATCAGCTACCATCTCTGCTACATAGCCTTTTTCAACTTAATCACTGTTAAGATCAAATTTGATCCAGTAATCTTGCGCATTAAAATCTACATCTTCAAGTTTAGTATCACTGCTCCATAGACGCCTTGTAAGTAACTTTCAATGAACTCTATTTGGGATAGACTAAATTGCAGCTGCAAAGTCACCAGCATTAGAGAACCTTATTATGGACACTTTAGGATCTGCAGTTTTCTTAATTATGAGTCTGCCAGTTGGTGACCAAGTAATGTTTAAAGCATAAACCAACTCCCCAACTCTCAAACCTCTTGGATCATCTTTCTTCTTTGTTTCCTTGAATAGTTTAACAACTACTCTAGGAAATTTTCCTTGCTCAATTTGGATAGTGGCAAACCGTAGAACCTCAACATAAGATATGAAAGAATCAGATAGTGGGTTTTCTTGATCTTCTAAGAAACTAGTAAGATGAGATATATAGTTATCAGTAGGAACATCAGACATATTTCTTAAAAATTGAAAGTACCAGGGATGAGAAATCTGAAAGGTTGCAGAGAAGTAGTTTTTGTGAGAAATTTTATGTTTTTTTCTTTTAGAAGTGTTATGGAAGAACTGAAAATCGATTGGGTTTTTATAAAAACTATTGATGCATGTAAATGGTGAAATAGTGCTTCTGAATTGTGTTGCCACTTGTAGAGAAGAATCGATATTTCCGAAGTTGCAAGATAAAAAAATTCTGACATGATAACAGTGTATGACATGATCTTCAAGTGATTGTTTTTTAATAAAATATTTAGTTCCTTACTTGCAATTGAGGAAACTATGCCGCCATGAGAAAAAGTTGACGAGGGGTACTGTGGCTTCTCATCTTCTCTCAGAATTGAGAAACTGACCTAACAAGGCCTCAACCGAGCATCAGCTCCAACCAATCTTTCCCTGAAAAACAGAGAAAAGAAACAATATAAATTAACAATATAAAGATAGATTTGTTCATGTTGATTTTAGGAAAAGGAAATAAACTTAAAATTAAGATTGGACACAGAAAGATAAAAGATTAAAAAGATGAAATTTTAAGAAAAGATCAATGAAATAGACCAATGCAGAAACGAATCTAAATAAACTTTAAAGAATAAGAAATTAGGTTAAACTACAAAGAGGAGCGACGCCGATTTATGACCAGCAAGAAAAGTAAAGAAAAAAAATTGTTAAAAGGAAAAAATTAAGAAATGGACATATATTAAGAAGATCAGATGAAGAAGACAAGAAATTTTGGATTCGATGATTGAAAATACGAGAAGAGTTATATAGGATTAAAATTATTTCACGGGTATAGAAAAAGGAAATTGAGTCACTCAGTTTTTATCGCCGAACTGTAGAGCTCTTTTTTTCTCACCTCTGAATTTTTAAAGCAATATTAGTACACAGTTATCGTAGTAAATGCTTACACTTCGGTTGTATGGATATGACTATATCATATTCGATGCGAGAGTCCGATGTCAAATATTGTTTTTCTTCATTAATCTGATTATGATTTGAAAGCATTTGAGTCAGGAATAATTGCATGCCTTCAATCATTGTGCACATATATATGACTGGATTTTTTTTTCATTCATCTGATTCTGATTTGAAGGTATTTGAGTCAAGTATAATTTTATACCTTCAATCATTGTGCACATACATGAATGGATTGAAAAAGATCTATAATTTTATTGTTTAATAGTTTTCGAGTTAGATTATATACAGATATAGGCCTGTTCCGGACCCTCACTTTCGTTTCTAGGCCTTTTTTTTTATTTATTACAAATCTAAGCCTATCAAACGGATTCCATCCACTTTCGTTATCTCAGTCAATTTATCGTGTTGACTCGTCAATTTCTCGTCAAAATATCACTAAAGGATATATCATGGGTGTGTGGAAATTCCAGAAATATCCTTCCCGTACGTGTGTCAGACACATAAGATATTCCGCCCATGTGTGTCGATCTGGATGGCTAATATAGAATCCACGACATCTCGATGATTATTAAACGGCCATGATAATACTTCATTGTTGTTATCGACAGACGTGGCATAGTGCGGGAAGGTGTAAGGAATAAGAGAAGAGAGAGAGGGATCGATTCATTTAGTTTCTTCTTCTCTATTATTCTTCAGAGAGGGTTTATTCAGAGAGGGTTCTTCAGAGAGTGTTCTTCAGAGAGAAATCAGTGAAACAATGTTTAGATTGGTAGAGATTCGAAGAAGAAATTGAAGATTTTCTGCTGGTGAAGATGACGAGACGGAAGAAGCGTTCTACAGAGAGGTAAGAAAAAAACCTAATATGTTTTTAACGTTTCAGTGTTGATTTTTACCTTTCAGTGTTGAACATATTATGGGTTTTGTTTCTAAGGTTGGTTGTGATTAGATTTATTAGGGTTTGTCGGTGATTAATGTTGATTTCTAGGGTTTTCTCTGTTTATAGATTTTCTCTTTTTGTATGTTGATTAATGTTCGATTTTGTTCTGCTGATAATGATTTTTCTAGGGTTTCGATGATATGCCATTAATTTCAAAAATTATTTCTTAATTTCAAAAATGGGTTCTGCTGATAATGATTAGTTGAAATTGATTTCTAGGGTTTTTTTATGGTTTTTGTGATAATGATTTAGATAGGATTTTCCAGAATTTGTATGATATACCTTGTTGTTCTTGATCGTAGAAAGAAAGTGGTTCAAGAGGTTATAAATGAGGTTGAACATGACTTGTTTCCAACCAGAGATATTACGGTTAAGGATGCAATCAACACTGCAATGTGTTTTGAGTTTAAGGGTTTGTCCAAAGTAGATATGGGTCTGAATCAGTTAAAGTATAGGATTAGTCCTATGTTGAGATTAACCAGTAGGGAGACATTAAACCTTCTATGGTTTGTTGATCCATGCCTACCACTATCCATCATTAATGATCAAGAATTTTGGTTTTTCTGGGAAAATGCAATTAAAGATGAACATGGTTGGATTACATTGCATTTGCAAGTGCTGCCATTAGATAAGAATGGTGAGATAGATGTATCTCACATTATTGCAGAGTCACAACCTCCTCCACCTCAGATAACACCCAAAAAGAATGTGACTCCAAAGAAGCCAGTCTCTAAGACTCAACCTAGACCAGTTGGTTGTAGCAGTTCATCACCCAAGATAGTAATAAAGAGATTTAGGGATGGAAAGACAGTAAGAAGAAGTCAAAGAATATCTAGGATCAAGAAGAAGAATCCTACAAAGATATACATTGATTTAGCTGATGTTGATGATGAAGATGTTTATACTCCACAGTTTACTTAACAAACACAAGCTAGTGTAGCTGAGAAGAATCCTGTTTTGGAACTTAAAGAACACACAGAAGCTAGTGGAGCTGGTGGAGCTGAACAAGTTAATGTAGCTGAACCTGAAGAATTGACTCAACACAGTAATGCTGGTGGAGCTGAACAAGTTAATGATATACCTGAATTTGAGGAAAATTTCAATCATGACTTTTGGGTTCAAGCTATGACACAAGCTAGTATGGTTGAATATTTGTTTGTAATTGCCCAAGAGTACAAGAAAAGGGATGAGTATTTCCTGCACTTGAAGAATGTAGAAGAAGATGAATGTAATCCTGATGATGACCTGAACAATATAAGAGGGTATGAAAGTGAAGAGAAATATGACAAGAGTTACAATATGTTTCTATAAAAAGCTGAGAATGGGTATCTTTCAGATGGTACTGCAAGTGAGAGAAGTGATGATGGTTCAAGTGATGATAAGGATGCTGAAAGTGATGGTGTTGATGCTGAAAGTGATGGTGGTGATCCAAACTTTGGTGAAGTGGAGGTTGAGAATGACAAGAAAGGTAATTCATTGCTCTTGTCTTTTTTTAAACTTTGTTGGGTTTGATTTTAGATTTGACAAGGACTAATGCCCTTGTCTCTGTGGCTTTGTAGAGGACCATTATGGGGACTTGATCTCTGACAGAGAAAAAGAAAGTAAATTTTCATTGATCTCTGTGGATTTATTTTTAGTCTTTTATTTTTCTTCTTTTTTGTTTGTTTGTCTAAACTCTAATTGAATCATTTGTTTTTTGGCATTTGTATCAGAAAGCAACAAAACTAATGGGCTTGAAGTTATAGTATCAAATCATAAGGAGTCCAATGGGCCTAAATGTTCAAAGCCTCATGATAACACACAGTTTGAGGAAGACTATGCACATCATTTTAAGGAGGAGGAAGCTGAAGAGATGTTCCCTGAGGGAGTTACTTTTCAACAACTGGATCCTTATATCCTTGTGAAGGGAAGCAAGTTTGTGAGCAAGAAAGTATTCAAGAAGCATTTGAGGGCCTACTGTGTGAAGCATAAACACCAGGTTAAGTTTAGTGATTCAAACAACTATAAGATTAGGGTGAAGTGCATTCATCATCAGAAGACCAAATGTCCTATGTTCATTTATGGAAGATTTATGAAGGGTGAAGGAAATACGTTCACTCTAAGAAGTTGGAATCTGAAGCACACATGCAATGGAGATGTCAAAGGGGAGAACAGATGTGCAAATCCAGCATTTGTAGCTGATTGGTACATGGAAAGGCTGGAGACTCTTGGAAATAAAAACAACATCCCTGAACCTGAGTCATTGGAAAATGAGTTCAACAAAACAATAAAGGTGAACATTAAGCACCATACATCCTGGAGAGCAAGAAATATTGTGTTGCAGAAGCTTTATGGCAGCTATGAGGAACAGTACAAGAAAAGTCCTGCATTCTGTGAAATGGTGAAGGTAACAATGTTTTATTTCTTTTTGTTTGTTAATTTTTGTCTTTAGTTATGAACAACATGACTTATTACAAATTATATGGCATTAACATTTTTGTTGTAATTCCAGGAAAAAATGCATGACAGTGTAGCTAGTTTCTCATATGGAACCACATACAACACATTCTTGTCAATGACACTCTGCTTCAAGCCTGCTGTAGAAGGATTCTTGGCTGGATGTAGGAAAGTCATTGGATTGGATGATTTCCATTTGTATGGGAAGTATGGTGGTGTATTAATGGCTGCGACAGGTCTAGATGGTCAGAATGGTTTAGTTCCTCTTGGTATAATGGTGTGTAGGAATGAAACCATTGAGAACTGAAAGATATTTCTCAAATACTTGAAAAATATACTGGGTGAAGACTTTCATTTCACCATTATATAATACAAGCAGAAGGGGATTAGTGAAGCTTGTGACTATTACTTCTGCTTGAATGAGCACAGATTATGTTTCAGGTAATGTTATACTATTCTTAATCTATTTCCTTTTTTTTTTTTAAGCTTTTAATAATATTTCCTAATAATATCTCCAATGACTAACTATTACTTGGCTACTTGGCAGACATTTGATGAAGAATTTCAAGAAGTATTTCAAGTCATTCAGCTTACACACTCATTTCTGGAATGCTGCCAAGTGTTATAAGAAGAGGCACTTTCAGGTATGCTCATTTCTCAAAAAAATATAATGTAATTGCAACATAGGAGCATTACAAGTATTACAACCTAGGTATATAGCCATATACAACATGAGTTTGACACTATTTACATTTGTTTTTAGCAACACATGGATAAATTGGCAGTTGAGGATGAACAAGCTGCAATGTATCTCATAGATCAAAGACCTGAATGCTGGCCTAGGTCTCATTTCTCAAATGATAGCAAGTGTGAGCACATTAACAATAATTTTTCAGAATATTTCAATAACATGACCAAGAAGATCAGGGATAAGCCTATCATTACAATTGGACAAATGTATGCTAAACTGGTGATGGGTATTTTCTTCAAGAGGAGGAATGAATGTGAAAAGTGGCAGGATGGTCAGATAGTTCCAAAGGCAATGAAGCTGATTACAAAGATGCAGGACTTAACTCATCTGTTTGAGTTAATTGGAGTTGTAAGGGGAAAGGTGTATGAGGTCAGGAGTGTTCATGATGCTGTGTTTACTGTGGATCTTCCCAAAAAGACATGTAGTTGTTTGCAGTGGAAGCTGAGGGGATTTCCCTGTCAACATGTTGTATGTGTTTTGACACCTTTGAGACCAAACTGGCTGAGTAAGTCACAATCTCTTTTCATTCCTATGTTTTGATTCGTTATGTTCCTTTATTTTTCCTTGCTCGATCTTGTAAACTGATAATTTGTTGATCTGCTTGTCTGATTTCATGTTGTAGCTACTATGACCCTGTGTACAGTGTGGAATATTACAAAAAGACATATGCTCCAGAGTTTGAATCACTGTCAGCTGAAATTGACTGGGTAAGAGCATTAGTTTTATTGTATTAAAAATAAATTATATTGGTTATTATGCAATAAATATTTAATAATAACAAAGATTCTTTTATGGTTTCATACATGCTTTATATAGTACACAACCTTTAAGGGTTTCATATCTTAACCCATATCTTCTCTTTGTTTCTTTGTGTAGAATATACTGGTAGAGTTCATTAATCCTCCTGTTGTCATAAGGAAAACTGGAAGGCTAAGGAAGAAGAGAATTCCTTCTTATGATGAATCTCACCATGTGATGAAAAAGAGAAAGTGTAAGAAGTGTGGGGTTTATGGTCACTATGCAGTAACTTGTGGTGGTGGAGAGGTTGGAAAGAATCCAAAGGGAAACAAGCCTAGAACCTGTGTTGATGGCTCAACATCATCCACTTATGTCCTTGAACCATCAAAAAGGAAGTACAACAGAAAGAAAACAGTTGTTAGTTCTTCTGCAGGTGCATCTAGTACTGCTAAGGTTGGAATGAAGATCAATAACAGTTCCAAAACATGTGTTGGTGAATCTTCTAAATAAGGTGCTGCAAAAGCAGGCCAAGGGACTAAGAGAAAGGCTTCTTCTCAACCTGCTTTAAATCAAACAAACAAACATGTTGGATCTGTCAACAACAATGTCACCTTCACAGTTGCAGATCCAAAGGGAAAGAAGAAACCAAAGAAGTACATGAAAGTTTGATTCCCTTCTATGTTTGTGTTGGTCTATTTTTTTTTGGTTTCGTGACTGGATCTGAACAATTGGATTTGTTTTGTGTTTGTTTAAATTTGGTTATCTTTTGTGAATGGATGAATGGATGCTTTTGTAAGACAACGCAAGTTCTGAAATTCAAATAACTTTATTATAAAATTGTTGCAGGCTACATTTTCAGATTTTTCTTAAATTCCTTGCATATTTCATACACTTTACCCTTCATTGTTTCTTTGGTTTCAAAAACAATTGCATCTGAAGCCCATCTGAATGCATCACAAGATTTCTTCCTGCAAACAAGGTATGCTATGCTGAAATTATGTTGATTTCTGCATATCTTCAGTTCTAATTGAGAGTTGCAGTTGTCTTTAAAGTATTTTTGATTGTCTAATGGACAGTTTGTAACTCTGTGATTGTCTTCTCCACATGCAATACAACCATGAGATGATGGAAGCTTGATTGGAAGTGCTGAAGACTGGGAAGAAGCTTGAGAAAACCACTCAAAGTAGTTGCAGGTAGGATTCAAGCATTTAAAGAACAACTTTCCATTACTTACATCTGTTTTATACCTCAACAAAGCTCTTACTCCATTACAAGGTACATGTTTGCACTTTGAATAAACCCATGGACATGCCTTTGTTTCATGATCTTCTTCAATTTCACACATTAAACACACTATCATACTACTTGAAGTACTTGCTTTATCATTCATACCACCACCCATTTTTTCATATCTGAAAATGAGTAGAAGTTGATTTCTGTGGTTGTGGAGATGTTCATTTATGGAGAAGAAGACAAGAGTGCCACGTAAGTAGTGCCACATAAGCGGTGCCACGTATGCACTGTGTGGTGACGTATACAGAGTCAACACGTCTCTGGTTGGGTCACAATAACCGATTCAAAAGACTATTAGGTCTTTTTATGTACAGTTAACGGGGCTAACTTTCCATCCATCACTTTTGGTCAAAACTTGCCTAGTTTTGTAAGAAATAAAAAAACAGGCTTAGTTTTGTAAACCATAAAAAAATACAGGCCTATTTTTGTAAAAAGCCCTTCCAGATTGAGACGAGTTCTTAAGATCTAAATAACATCTAATTTATACCACTACCACTACTGAGACCATGTTCTCAATTTCCAAATTTTTTTGGAGAAACTTGGAGAAAAGATGCAAGTGGCATCTTTGCATCAAATGGTAAAGACAAATTTTCTACTTTGGGTGCACTAGTTTTGCCACAATGGGATAAAATATAGCTTTGTATGACTGACCTGCACATATGATGAAGTCTATATTAAGCCCTCTCCATTATCCTAGACTTGTAGTGTCTTTTATCATCTTTAAGTTGCATCATATATAGCGGACCCGTATATTATCTTGGCACTCCTAGAGCACTCACTACTGCACACTTTAACTAGTAACCATAAAGGCATAAACCCATACTGATCGAAGAAGTGACTTAACATAGCACAATGACTTTCTTTCTTCTCTTCTATCATTTATGAATTTGGAGTCCTCCTTTCTAAAATCATGTTCTCTATGCATGGATAATATAGTAGGGCCATTGGCTCATCCTCAGTGCACAAAAATGTTGGACTCCAGTCAACCATGTGATTATGGCACAGAACAGCTGCAGAAATTAGCCGAAAACATTCCCAAATGCTACAAATGAGTAATATAATTTCCAGGTCAGTCAGATTAAGACTATCACATGCGTTAGATTCCAAAGTCACAGATGAAATGCTAGAATGGTCTTTTCAGAAAATATCCCACGCCTTCGAAGCATCTATAGTAGGAGAGTCCTTATTCAAATGCAGCTTCCTTCTACGTAAAAATGTTGTATAAACTAGGTATCACCTCGGCCTACGATCGAGTCTCAACCTCTTCGTTCGATTTGTGTTGTATGGCTTTTTTGTTTGTCTAGCATGTAGGTTTTGTTTAGATAAAACAAATTAAGCATCACGACTTTTAATTTTTCCTGTATGGTGTATGAAAATTAGTACTATAAAGTTTCAATATGGTGTAAGAATATCATTGGACCCCATAAAAGTATTCTTATATAGAGTTTTACTTGGAAAAGATACCAGTTAGTTTTAATACATTTGGGTAAAAAAACATGTAAATATTATGATAAACAAATATTTATCTGGAAATGTTCATAGTATTCATAAGATTTCTATTTCTTTTGTTGTTTGTGGAAAAGTATGTTTTGTACAATTTGTAAAAACAACTTTCAAAATCATTTTATACTGTTTTTAAAACATATCATTTTTTCTTTTTTTATTTTCCATTTTCTATTATATTTGAAATGTATTTTGGTGTGAAATTTTAAAAACTGTTTTGGAAAATATATTTTCTAAGAACAAAACTTAGTTATAAATTATAACCAACAACATTTCATACTTGCCAACTCCAATCAAAATACTTCAAAACTGATTATGGGTTCTGTACAATTAGTGAATCAAATGCAAGATGAAAATTTTATAACTATTAATTTTAACATCACTTTCAGTCTTTTTACCAAACCGTTCACGCGCACTACAAATCTTCCTTTTATTTAATCAGACATGTGAATGTTATATTATTATGATCACAACCTCTCTTAAAAATCTTAGAAAATAAATAAAACTCATAATCAATTTGACTGAGTTCGCAACAACAACTGATCAATATGGTATAGGAAACGATATTGGTTTAATTTCCTTATCGGTTTCATCCTCTTATACTACATGAAAGCAAAGGAACAACATCTTATTTTGGAAATTAAAGTGAATTGAAGATTGAATAGAGAAAGTAACCATGCAAGAGAGTTTTGAAGATATCATACCTCCAGCTCTTTTACCATATCTCATACCTTTCATTTGAAAAGAAGAAAGAAAAAAAACCAAAAAAAAAACAATGTTGTTTTCATTTTTTTCGTTTTAAAAAATTGAAAACAATGGAGAACTTCTGACATCAGTAAAACACACCTATAAATCCATTTTTTCTTACATTTAAAATATAAAATATTTTGTATCAAACATAATTGACTTATCAAAAAAGTACGCCTTCTATTTTTTTCGCCCATAATTAACGATGCTTAATTGAAATCAAGTTGTGCATAGTTCACTACCTTACTGCCCAGAAGGTTAAATCAAGTTGACGGAACTTAAAACTGTTCACTCAAAGTACAAAGACTTGCTTGAAACCAAGATATTCCTAGTTCTACATTAATATTGAAATCTAAGATGCAAAGATCAAAGGGTACCTTGGTTTACCACCACTACATTGAGAATCGAGATAATGCTGGGTTGCATGAATTATCAGTTAAAGAATGCCAAATCACCCTTAATGATTTAGAAGTTCATGTCTCCAATACCATAGTTTGGTTATCATCAATAGTCCAGGCCAATACAGGTTCAAGGCAATAAGTCCAAGGCAATCATTGGAACAATTTACAGACATCATGTTTCCATGATACATTAATTAATCAAAAGTAAAAAATCCTAACAAATTCAATCTAAGAATTATTTTAAAGTCAAACAAACATAATCATTAGGTGATGTAAGGATCATCATTGTATCTATAATACAAAACATAATGGATTTTTAAGCTTGGACGGTCGGATAACATTTTGAGAGACAAACATTGCATCCGACCATCCCAGTCTCATCCCAGCGAAAGACATCCGACGGTCGTCGTTTCTGTAACCCCTCTCATTATGAATCAAAATTTATTAGTCTTTAATTATTGCATAAACTCTTAACTCAAGATATTCAAAGAAACATTAAATGAAATCATAATATATCATACATGCATTAATTGGATTTAGTGGTGGCATGATGAATCTAATGGGAAATCTGATGTATTTGTTTATTTCTATTAATAACTCATAAATGAGATATGCATACACACTATTACTTAAATGATTTTGTGTTCGTTTTTGGATAATGTATATGAGTAATTTTACAATGTATTTATAGACATTATTTTCGCTTAAAACAAAATAGAAAACTATCTTGCAAAGGAACACGATTTAAAGTCCGGAAAAAAAGAAAAATTACAGCAGTCAGACATCATATTAAAGTAGTGTCATTACGGCATGAGCTATCTCTAGATATTTATTAGAACTCTCTGTTAACCTCATGCCGTGCCGTTATGTCACGGGTTATTTCTAGTAGTTTTTACATGTCAGAAAGTTATTTTGAGAAGGGATCGAAAGTCAAGTTCCATTAGGTGAGATTATGGTCTGAAAGAAGTTTCTTACATAACATTTATCTCAAACAATATCTCCATCATAAATCAAACACAATTTCTAACATTTATCTCCATATAAAAGGTCCATCATGATACTGATGTTTGGTTATGTTTTTAAATTATAAGTTAGAAAAGAGAACTACAAAAGTTACTTTTATAATTGAACTTCTTAATCAAATCAATCACCTTATTTGTTTCCCTAACTGCTATAAAATCAGTAAAACCCTAACTATCTAAACCCCTAAAATTCAATTGACAGTGAAGTTGTACCTTAACCTCTACTTTTATCTCCTCAATTTTAGTTGGTGAAAGTGCTTTGACACTTCTACAGGTCTCAAAAGTTAGGTTTTTGCTTAGCGGAGAAAGCATAATGGATCAAAGGAGAAAGAATATAAGATGAGTGAAAGAGAAGCAGAGGTTTGAGAGAAAGATTTAATAATTATATAATGTGGAAATTTCTGAGGAACCCAAGTCTGATTCCTCTCTCTTTTAGAAACCCATCATTAAGATGGGTTATATGTGTAGCCCAAAATACTTAATGTACGGCTAAGATTATTATATTTAGATTTGATTAACAATTCTACATTTTAAGATAATTAACCTTCATTAGTGATTTATTATTAAAAATCACTGATTTGGATAGTGGTCAATTACCGTCAATTAATGGGACGAGAAAAAAAGGTTCCCCATATATAATATCAATAACGACTAATGATGATCATGCTTCAAAAAGTAATGTTTTTTACTAAATATTAATTTAAGAAGAGAATTAGTTTTCAACATTTGGATCCATGGGATCACAATGGATAGTTGAGTACTAATGCGAACCGAGAGTCCGAGACAATAGCATAACGGTCGAGCCGTCCTTCGCCTATAAGTAGATAGGGTTGGGTTGAGTTATCTAGGTTAAGGCATAATCCTTGCCGTCCTTCTTGAAAAATCAATTCGGCCAATCTCGGTCGTCCTTGTTCCTTGGAGACATAGACACCATTTCTTAAAGCGGTTCCTATGGACTCAACAAAATTGTAGTTTGTTCATTTTGCCCCCACTATGGACTCAACAAACATGAAAAACGGATGGAAAACCAACAAACTTGAGGGTTTGTTGAGTGAGGCGGTAGAATAAACGCGTGCTTGATGTACAACCGGGCGTTGGAAGAAAGAATGATGGCGTGTGATGTTTGGCCGCCCCTCACATTTTCTCTCTCCATATCTCGATTATTATATTTAGGTTTTATTTTATTAGTTAAATAATTAGTGCGACCAACCCTTATTAGTTTAGGATCCGGATTGTCTGTTACCAAAATCCTCTGTTCCTCTATTCCACCAAATTCGCAATAGCCACGTATGTCCATTATAACTACCACATTTTAACGAATTTATACTTGACTATCTTAACGAAGATTTTCTAAAAGAAAATTGGGAAATAGATATTCCTCCCTTAATTGTCTCTTCATAGAATACTCCTTATCCATCAACATACTCTCAACTTTCAAAAAAAAATCAACATACTCTCGAATTCCGATCCCTATTTTTTCAGTTCGTAATACAAATTTTTGCAGAGCTTAAGACAAGAAGAATTCAACAGTGACTGCGAGCATTGCTTGTCTACAGTTCCAGACCTCGGAGTTTCTGATAAGATCCCCTACCGGTTATCTTTTTGACACTTGGAAATGCAACTAATTAAGATATTTTCCCAATTAGTCTAGACAGTTGATAAATCATCACATGCATATTGAGTACATTTCCAACTTAACTCGATGTTGGGAAAAATTAATGATTAATCGCGAACGTTCTTCATCTTTTGTTTTTGCTTGTGCAAGTCCTCCCAGTTACTTCATCCTGGAACCTTGTTTGGAAAAGCAATTGAATTCTTAAACAAGGATCTGTAAAATTTTTAAGGATACGCAGATTTTGAATTGCGTTCATTTCTGTGCTAAAGGATTTGAGACTCAAATGGAATACTTTGGATGTTACACGGTTTCCCTAATCTAGAGTGTGATTACCTGAAAAAAAAAAGTATATCTCGTAACTGTGTAGTTCCTGCAGGTCATGTTATTGCTAGAAATAAATACTTCTACGGCATACTTCCTAATTTTTCTTTCTCCGTGAAGATCAGTTAAAATAGGCAAGTATATTAAGTTTAAGCTTGTAAATTTTGGTAGTTATGATATGGACACATTGCGGTCTGAGAGTGGGTGGAATAGAGGAACAGGGAGAAATCGCAACAGACGATCCGGAGCCATTAGTTTATACATTAATAAAATCACTAGTGGATCCTAAAATATCAAATTTGTTCATTTTACCTTGGTTTCCCATAACGCAAAAACGTGTTTGTTTATCACGTTGCTCAACAAAAAAAATAAAAAATTGATTGCCATAGAATTGCCCTTGTGTATGAACGATTGCACTTGTCGTCGTCCTCATCCTCCACACTAGTCAAAGAAACCAACATGTGCAAATACAATTTGGAGGAGGCATGAGGTCCCAGTTCTTGCTGGGGAGGAGACTTTTGTTATATATATAATATTGCTTTATGCAATTGCAATTACATGAGATCCCCAGCATCACAGCTTTATTCTCTAGCCTGGTGATAGAATCCAATCTTAAGTTTGTGATCTCGCTTTCATTACCTCTTTGAATGTGTTTCACTAGTCAATGCTATCCATTCACATATCCTACTGAAGCGACATAACGTTCTTTTCCTTTCCCGATCATTATCTTGGACCACAGAGACATGACACAACTATTTTAGCCATTGAAAGTAAATAATGGTGTGAAATACAGAATTAATAGGATGTGGGTACAGACCTGTGTTCTTTTTCATTGTGGTTGTTAAGCTTGGCAGAAATCTGAAATCTGAAGAGTGAGGACTGCGACTTAACAGTTATAATATTGGATGCCACTCTGGTGCATGTACAGCTTGAAGCTCCACTTACTTTTCAATTTGATAGCCGATAAAGAAGTGATGGGAACCATCAAAGATGACATTGAAAAGAAGATGATAACATGATTGACTTGGAATATTTTTGGAAATTTTGAAATAAATCTGAGTTTATTACTTTATGTACTAACAGACAATGATCATAGTTACAAAATGAAGGGTGACCAAAATTATGTTCAGGCATCTTTCCACATGGCACCAGAATTCACAAGTTTGATATAAGCATTTTTGAAATCTTCGAAGAATTTTCTCTGGTCATCCGCATATGTATTGATCCACCTGCACATACAAGGGATTCATCTCATACCAAGTTGAACATGTTACGCTATATGGACTAATGCTACAAGGACCTTTTGCTTGGACCACAACAGCATACCAAGGGATGTGGCAACTGATGCAGCAAAACTGGAGGTGGATTTTTAAAAAGGACATACAAACCTTAAGCATTCTTCATCCTCGACAAGTACATGATCTGATGGAAGCCCGATCATACTAGCTGAAGGCACAAAATAGATTACCATGATATGAGGGGGAAAAAACGAAACCTAGAGAGAAATTACTGGAGGAAATTCCACAGTCGTGGTCAAATATTGTGTGTTCGACAAGGGCTTTACTCTTTAGAGTAGGTTGTGGAGTAAATTATGTATGAAAATAAGGATAGAGGCGTTACCTGAGGATGCCCACGGTTTCTCCAGAAGTATTTTGTAGTAGGAATTGTCAAAAACAGTTGGACTCCCAAAACCTTTACCACCAATAGTATGAGCTCCAGATAATGCTACAAGTTCTTGTGTACTGCCATTCAAGAGTTGACAAACATGTTGGATGAAGAATAGATAGTAGTATGACTGTTGGAAAAAAGTATCGAGAATACTAAACGAACTAAATAGCGGGCAGGTTCGTTACTCCACTTTAACCACTTAGCAAATATTATAAAAATCAAAAGTCTATAAATGACTACATATAAGCAACAATGCTGAAACTGTTAAACATAAACTCACGAGAATCCTTTGCTTAAAAAGGACTGCTTCAGAGCAGAAGCATTCAGAGTTTCTTCAGGAAGCTTCCCTTCTGGATCGGGTACCCTACAAGGAAAACTGACCTTTGTAAAAATGAATTCTAGCTACATAAACTGGAAATATGCACTACAGAGTTACAATGAGTAAACACTACCAGGATCGAAAGTGAGTTCCAACAATTCACGGATAAATCAATTTCTTAAGATTATCCTAAATAAAACAAAGTTTGGGAATAGTCAACCGAATGTTTAGCATCATAACCAAATGAAAGTGACATTTTCCTTACGTTAAATCTTTCCTTCCTAACTGAACTGGGATGAGGGGACCTCCACAAAGGGAAACTGCTTCTGCACCAGCTACAGCGATTAAGTCCGCCCAAGACACTAAAGAGAAACAAATACAGCCAAAAACATACAACCTCTTAAGTTATTCATGATGGGTGTAGAGTACTTGTGAATCACACAACGAAATAGTTCATGCTAATACTAACCTGGTTCTGTTCCATCAAGCTCACTTTTCACTTTCTCTAGAATCTAAACAACAACGCATCTACTGACAAGTTAGCTGGAGAGTCTATAGGTTATCAGACAGTTTTTACTTGCAGCCAGTACGGGATTATTGGAGTATATGTAAATTTGGGATATCACTGACATGGCATTCATATGTACTTTGTTGTGTGTTAGAGAGACAGTACCTTGACAGATT
Organism: Papaver somniferum; assembly: GCF_003573695.1. Classification (NCBI taxonomy): domain Eukaryota; kingdom Viridiplantae; phylum Streptophyta; class Magnoliopsida; order Ranunculales; family Papaveraceae; genus Papaver; species Papaver somniferum. The sequence goes on along the minus strand of NC_039362.1, from coordinate 135,380,660 downwards.
TTTTAAGTCCAGCATTTTCGGGTCTATCAAGTTCATAAACCATGGAACCATTCATACCACCTGCGAGAAAACTTAACCCATTATAAAGGAACCAGTGATATTAAAGTACAATAAGAAAAGCTGCTAACCGGATAAAGTTGAATGCATTGTGCACATACATGAAGAATACCATATTTTGTCTGCACAACTGCTCAGTGATAAAAATTACTACAAGACATTATTGAGTTCATTCAGACTTTGGGCGCTTCTTACGACTAGTTGAGGTTGCTGAAGTCTGAAGTTGACAACCATAATTTACAACTAATCTAACACTGCTGGGACGCGTCTGTACAGCACCATCTGAGTTTGGTGTGGCCAATAAATAGTAGTCGTGTTCTGGTATCATTGTTAAACTTATGTCTAGTCTAGATAAGGGTTGATGCATCAAAAACCCATGCCATTGTTCAGTAACGCGCATCATCAAAAGCTGTTCCACATTGGTTTCAAATTCACAACTATTTCTATTATCAATATCTATGTCTAGTCTTGATAAGACAGTGCTCTGAGCGCGCCGGATAAAAGCGACAATAACTACATTAGGTTGGAGCCAAACATTCCAGATACACCTAAAAATGCAATCAAATCTGAGTCTTCACAAACAAAAGGATAATTCTATTTACCTGATTTGTCATTCATATCAAACGTTCCTGCATCATGAAAAACCAGACGAAGTACACCTGCTGCTTTGCCCTTGGTCACTACTTTCCGTACTCCTTCCCGTATTATCAATGTTTTATCTGTCACCGACCTTCAATTTGCGGCCAATTTCATGAAAATAGAATATCAGCTCGAACATCATCCACAGTGGTAAAATGGAAAGGATGCGAATTGAGCAGTGAATTGAACTTACTCTGCCGCGTGAACACCAAATCCGTCAAATCCAATTAAGGGAAGAAGAACAGTAGCTGCAATGATAACTGCTCTCCTTTTATACAACACATTATCGCCAAATCCATTTACACCTGCAAATGTAAAAAGGAATTCTGTAAAAATCAATAGCTTTCGGATTGAAACATTTGTAGAATCGTTGAATTTATAGATTGAAGATTAAATTAGGGAGATAAAAATATAGCTTACTATGAATTTCGTTATTGATGTTTCTGGCGGAAGAAGAAGATGTAGATAAGGATGGAGAGGAGGAGGCTTCGATTAATTTGGCGCCAGATTTGAACCGAAAGATCTTTCGTCTTCCTTTAATGGCGGGAGTTTTGAACTGAGGAGAGGAAGAGAGATGATTGAAGGAGAAGAGAAACGAAGAATCGAAACGAGTAGTCATCTATAATGAACGGTTCACACTTCTTCTTCCGGTAACCAAGACCAGCTTTATGGAATGGGGGAGTGTTGGGCTGGGAGAATCGGAGGCCCGTTAATGAGCAAATATGCCCATTGGCACTCCCAGGGTGGACCGGGCATATGGGTAAATAGGTGTTGTGATAACCCAACAACTAGACAAGCAGATGAGTGGATTAAAGGGGATAATTGGTGAATAACAGCTCCTGAATAACACCTCCTGACTCGAAGATTAAGCCCAAGGATCTGTGCAATATGGGCAGCCAAATGATAATAGTTTCATTAACTTTCACATAGATTCAACACAGGTTTCTCTTACAGCTTAAATGGTTAATAATTAGACATAATTCGACTGCAATGGATGAAGGGCACGTGGCCTCAATCAAGCGGACAGTAGTGACCAATAAAAGAAATGATAAATACACCCAGATAGTTACTACAAGCAGACCAACTAGACAGTTCTTACTACATAGAATGCAACATTGCCTCCCCCTGAAGATGATCCTTGTCCTCAAAGATAAACCGTAGATAATGTGCGTTAATATTTGTTGTAGCTTCCTCTGGAGAAGAATTTGTCAATTGGATGAGTACCTGGGGTACTGCCTTTTTTCCCATGAGCACAACTCTGTGACCCAACACCTTTTCTGGTAGCATGATAATATCTCATGTAAGATTAACAACTAGCAATGTGGGAGAAGGGGTGTACCTGAGGCCAATGTGTTTCTTAAGCTGAAACACATGGAATATTGGGTGAACGCGAGAGTTAGAGGGTAACTCCAATCTGTAAGCTACCTTCCCCACTTTTTGCAAGATTGAAAATGGACCATAAAACTTAGCTGAGAGCTTAAAGTTCTTTCTCAAGGCAACATAGGCCTGTCTGTAAGGATGAAGCCGCAAGTATACCAAGTCCCCTACTTCAAATGTTCTGTCAACTCTAGAAGCATCAACATATAACTTCACCCTCTCTTATGCCTTCTAAAGAGATTCTTTAAGTAAGTCTAGCATAGAAGCTTTGTCCTTTAAGTAAGTTTCTATTGCAGCTACAGATGTGGTGGCAGTAGTAGGGAAAGCCATATGTGGAGGAACATAGCCATATAAAGCTTGAAATTGAGACATTTGCAACCCTCTGTGAAAGCTTGTGTTGTACCACCATTCAACTAATGCTAGCCATTGACTCCAGTTGATTGGTTTATGGCCAGTGATGCATCTCAGGTAATTCTCTAGGCATGGATTCACCCTTTCAGTTTGCCCATCAGTCTAAGGGTGATATGCAGTTCTCAAGTTAAAGTTAGTGCCCAAGGACTGGAACAAATCCTTCCAAAAATGGCTTGTAAAAACCTTGTCCCTGTCAGACACTATGGAAGAGGGCAATCCATGCAGCTTGAATACAGTATTGAGAAATGCTTGAGCCACATAAGCAGCTGTATAAGGGTGTTGCAGAGAAATAAAATGAGCATATTTGGTAAGCCTATCAACAATGACCAAAATGACACTCTTTCTGTTGCTGACAGCTAGGCCATCAATAAAATCCATAGTAATATGTTGTCATGGTTGATCAGGAATAGGCAGTGGTTGAAGTAAGCCAGCAGCAGTGGTGTGATCACTTTTATTCCTTTGGCAAATGTTACACTGGGATACCAAGAGTAGGATATCCTTCAACATTCCTGGCCAGTAAAAATGGCTTTTGGCTCTAACATAAGTGGCATTCATGCCAGAATGACCTCCCACAGATGAAGCATGAAATGAATGTAAAAGAGTTTTCCTGACATTACCTCCAGTGCCATTATAAAGTCTATTTTTGTATCTCAGAATTCCCTCCTTGTAGGTTAAATGTGGCACACTAGTAGCATTGAGAAGTAACTGAGATATGAGGGAGACTGATGTTGGGTCTTGTGCATATCTGTGGAGAACCTCTTGCACCCAAGATGGAGTGGAGACAGATAAAGAATTGCAAGTAGCTGACTCATGAGATCTTCTAGAAAGAGCATCAACAACCACATTTTCAGCTCCCTTTTTATATTGTATCTCATAATCAAAACCAAGCAGTTTGATCAGCCACCTTTGTTGTAAAACAGTAGTGATTTTTTGTTGGAGAAAATATTGAATACTTTGTTGGTCAGTTTTGATGATGAATTTATTTTCCTGCAAATAATGCCTCCACCTTTGAACAGCCAGGACAATTTCTAGAAATTCTTTTTCATAAGTAGAAAGAGTTCTTGCTCTAGGGCCTAATGACTTGCTGAAGTAAGCAATAGTCTTGGATTCTTGAAGTACTACAACACCAATGCATGAATCACTGGCATCACTTTCCACTACAAATGGTTTAGTGAAATCAGGGAGTGCCAATATAGGAGTGGTGCTCATTGCCTGTTTGAGGTGCTCAAAAGCAGTTGTAGCAGCTGAATTCCAAAGAAAAGCATTCTTTTTAAGTAGGTCAGTTAATGGTTTGTTGATGGAGCCATACCCTTGCACAAATTTTCTGTAGTAGCCAGTGAGGACCAAAAAGCCTCTCAACTCCGTAATAGTCTTAGGTAAAGGCCAAGAAAGCATGCAAGAAATCTTACTAGGGTCGACACAGACTCCTTAAGGTGTAATAATGTGACCCAGATACTCCAATGAGGACTGACCAAAGCTGCATTTTGACATTTTTGCAAAAAGCTGATGATGTCTGAGCAAGGAGAAAACAATTCTGAGATGTTCTAAGTGTTCCTACATACTAGAGATGTAAATGAGGATGTCATCAAAGAATACTAATACAAATTTCCTCAAAAATGGTTGAAATATCTCATTCATTAAAGCTTGGAATGTAGCAGGTGCATTTGTGAGGCCAAATGGCATCACTTTGAACTCATAGTGACCTTGGTGGATTCTGAAAGCTGTTTTGAAGATGTCTAAGTCACTGACCCTGATCTGGTGGTAACCAACCCTAAGTTCATCAACAAAGGGAATTGGAAACTTATCCTTGATTGTGATGCTATTGAGTTTTCTATAATCTACACAAAACCTCCAAGAATTATCTTTTTTCTTGACTAAAAGTATAGGTGAAGCAAAGGGGCTATGACTTGGCTGAATGATGCCAGAATGAAGCATTTTTGTGATAATATTTTCAACTAATGCCTTTTGAACATATGTACATTTATAAGCTCTTTGGTTAACAAGCATGGAGTTGGGTTGTAAGGGAATTTTATGATCCAGGCTTCTCTTGGGTGGTAGTTGAGTAGGTTCTTGAAATATGTATGTGAGTTCTTGTAATAATGGATGTAGTATTTCAGGAGTGGGTGGTTCAGTAGTTGTGGAGACTGGAAAAAAAATGACCCACCAAGCCATGAGAGGTTGTAGAGAGAAACCTCTTAATTGCAGCACCACTAGTCATAAATACTGAAGGTGTTGGAGAGCTCTCATGTAATGTGATCTTCTTATTGTGGTATTTAAAAGAAATGCTTAATTTAGAAAAATTGAAGAACACATCACCTAGAGTCTTGATCCAGTCAGCTCCAAGGACTATGTCACAACCTCCTAGTGGCGGAATTCTAAGATCTTCCACAAAAGTATGGCCTTGCATGCTCCATGCAAGTTTTGAGCAAATGCCAGTACTCACAGTTCTGTCACCATTAGAAACTGTGACCATCATGGCAGCAGTTGGTTCAATGTGGCACTTGAGAGAAGTTTCTAGCTTGCTGTCAATAAAACTGGTAGTGCTACCAGTGTCAAAAAGAATGGAAACTTTGTGGTTGTTGATGACACCAGGAATTCTGATGGTCTCCCCTGAGGCATTTCCTGTGAGTGCATGGAGAGATATCTCTACATCAGACTGAACTGGAGATTCATTAGCTTATTCAAATATTTCTTCTTCCTCCTCAGTATCTGCAGATTCAGAATTATCCATTTGTAGCATATAAATCTTTTGTATGCCCTTACAAAAGTGCCCAGGTCTATAGACATCATCACAATTATAGCAGAGTCCTTGAGCTCTTCTTCTGTCCATGTCCTCTTGAGAAAGTCTTTTAACTATAGGGGGTTGTGGATTTGACTTTTGAGTAGGTGTGAAAATTGACTTGGGAGTTGTAGGTGCAGAATTTGGGGAAGTAAGAATTGGTTTGGGTATAAAAGATGGGGAAGAATACTGTCTATTTGAAGAAAATGGGTTATTGAAGGACTTAGTAAATGGTTTGGTAGCAGCAGATGTTAGAGCTAACTTTTGTTCTTGTAGTCTAGCTAGAGAAAAAGCATCTGATAGAGTTTGAGGGTGAAACATAGAAACAGATTTACCTGTTTCATCCTTTAATCCACTTAAGAAACTCATAATGAAGTAAGATTCACTAAGGACGGATTCATTTTAAGCATCAATGCCTTGAATGATTCAAACTCCTCATAATACTCATCTACAGATGATTGTTGTACTAGTTTGTTAAATCTACCAACAATATTCTCATCCACGGTATTTTCAAAATGAGCACATAGATGTGTAGCTAAATCATGCCAAGTGATTCTACGTCTATTAACTTGAAAGTTCAAAAACCACTTCTCAGCCTTACCCTCAAGGTAGATTGCAGCAATATCGACCTTTTTGTGCTCTTCAATGTCATGGAGTTGAAAATATCACTCAGCTTTCTGAATCCAACCACGAGGATTGTCACCATCAAATCTTGGAAAGTCCATTTTAGGAATATGGTGTGAATATATGGGTTGACGATGGTGAGCAAAACCATGATCATCAATATCAAGAATGTTAGATCCACTGGTATAATCAGTATGAACTTGATGTCGGATTTTGTAAGGTCTACTGAATAAGTTCACGAGATTGCGATTATTTTCCCGTAAAGTGTTGTTGAAATTGGTGGCCAGAGAGTCGAACTTAGATGCGAGATCAGCCGAGAAGATATCCAAATTTGATTATAATTTAGCTTGATAAACCTTCAATTGAGCTACATCTTCCTCAACTGCCTTCAATGTCATTGTAAAAAAAATAATTATGGATTTCGAACGGCTCTGATGCCAATTTTTGTGATAAGACAACAACTAGACAAGCAGATGAGTGTATTGAAGGGGATAATTGGTGAATAATACCTCCTGAATCGAAGATTCAGTCCAAGGATCTGTGCAATATGCGCAGCCAAATGATAATAGTTTCATTAACTTTCAGATAGATTCAACACAGGTTTCTCTTACAGCTTAAATGGCCAATAATTAGACCTAATTCTACTGCAATGGATGAAGGGCACATGGCCTCAGTCAAGCGGACAGTAGTGACCAACAAAAGAAATGATAAATACACCTAGATATAGTTACTACGACAGACCAACTAGACAGTTCTTACTGCAGAGAATGCAACATTAGGATGGGTAAATGGTAAAATCTGTGCATTTTTCCATCCAGTTTCCAGATGAAACAATCGGTTCAACTTAGATTGGTTTCTATCCACCTAGCAATTCTAAGATTTGTCGCTTTTGTATCCATTATGGATATGGTAGCAACATAATTGTTACAGAACAACGAAAAAGATTTCTGATACGAGTTGTTACAATATCTTAAAATTGTTGCCCAAACATAATGCATCATTGGTAAAATCAAGTAAAAAAATAGTTAGGTTTTAATTTTTAATTCTCAATTTCGGGTTATTAAATTCAAGTCTAAGTACAGAAAAATTTAAAACGGAAGTTTAATTATCAACTTTACTTTTTTTTAATAAGTTCTAATTTTCAAATTAATTTTTTTACAAGATATAAATTAGACAATGAAAACTTAAACAAAGACTTCCATAAAAATCTTGGATAATTTGGTCTCATGTTTATCGTCATTTGACGTAACTTCCGATCGATGCGCTCTTGAGAAGATTTCCTTTGTTTTTTTTGACTTACACTGAGGTTAACTTTGCCTTGATTTTCCTTGACTTTAACTCTACCTTTTAGACGGAGGTTTGACTTGGTTAATATCAAAAACTTGAACCCACCAAGGTTGGTATATTAAGGTTGGTTGTCATATTTTAGTATCAAAACTCAATTAGAGTCGCTTGATTAAATGTACTAGAGTCAACTTCATTTAGGATAAACTAGAAAGTCTAGGCATGTTGAGACATACAAGTATTATTACCTTGGATACCTGAACATTGTGAAGACGTATTGACTACAACGAAGACATCATCCTTCCACTAGAGGTATTGTGATACTGACTTGACTTGTTTCCATTCCTATCCTTGATTTCAAGTCGTTTAAGATTGAAAACATAACACGCGAAGATATATAATTATCTAGTATTAGACTTGGTCATTTTATTATGATCAAAGTGTCAAGGATAAGTATTTGATACGAAGTATAACGTTTATCTTTTGAAGTTCGTAAATGTGAGATAGGCATAATCTATGTAACTCGTTACTTGATTGTGTATTAGATATAGGTGTGATTTCATCCTAGGAACTATGTTTGATTACATATGTTTAAAGGAAGTACATGGACGAAACTTGTTTCGTAATTGAAAGGAGATCAATAGGCGTTTTGGTCCAGTTTTTATTGAAGATCTATTAGATGACCAATTCGAAGCTAGGTAATATCTCTGGTAGAACCGATCTTGACTTATGTTGAGAGATATAGAAGAACCGATATTTACCTAGTTTGGATATGTGGTAGAACCGATCTTGACTTATGTTCAGATCCTTGGTAGAACCGATCCTTACCTATTTTTGGATACATGGTAGAATCGATCTTAACTATTGTTGAGAGTCTTGGTAGAACTGATCCTTACCTATATTGGGATACTTGGTATAGCTGATCCTAAATATTATTGGGAATCATGGTAGAACTGATCCCTACCTATATATATTTGGTGACTTGGTAGAACCTATCTTAACGTATGTTAGGAGTCATGGTAGAACCGGTCCCAAGAGAAAAATTTACGGTTTTGTGTGAGTTTGGAATTGGGGTTTGCTAAATAGGAAATTTCTGGATGGCGAAATAATTTGGACATGAATACAGTTCTTATCTTTTATTGTCCAAAGAAATTTTTTGATACGCAAGGTGATCCCGATCCGAAATATTGAGAGTCTTTTAATTAAGATTTTTGGTTATATGCTTTTGATTTTCCAGCAAATGAAAACATATCTCTTTGAAAGTTACATTATTTAAGTGCTAAACTAATATTGTATATTTTTTAATGAGAGATTTTGTAATTTCAGGTTGGATATTAGTTGGAAATAGGAAAACCAAATTTAGGTACTTATTGCATATCTTAAGAAGGTTTTCGATTTTGGAATTTCCTTATTGTCCAAACAACCTTGGTCTATAAATAGTTAAGTTTTCATTTCTTGCAAACTTTCCTAAGAGCCAGGATGTTGTTGCACTTCAGTCGTGTTGCTTCTGGTGGAATCGTCTATCCGGAGAGGAAAGTACCATAATTAGGTGAAATCTCTTACGACCGCTAGTTTAAAGACTTACGTGGGATCAAGAATTTCTACGAATACCATTGGTGGGAAACTAAATGATTGCATTTTTTATTTTAATGTTCGATTATTGATTTGATTGACTAACGGTTGTTGAAAATTTGATTACACGTAGTTTGGTTATTCTTGAGAACCTTCTCCTATGACATAAGGGTCACTCAAACTAGATCAAAGTATTGACGGGATCTTTAGAACTGTTTTTAGATCTAAATACAACTTGTGATCATCCGTTGTTAACAGACTTCGTTCTGTGTATGATCAATCATAAGTGGATTCAAGTTTGTGGTATGCAAGTACATAAGAAGGCAATTGAAGATTTGAAGACAATAAAATTTCTTATGGTGGATTTGGATGTAAAATTTTAAAGATGGAATTTATGGGTTCAGGGGATTTGGTAGAATTATGTTTATCTCGATACGTTTGGTTTCTCAAATCCTTGAAATCACGTTTCCTATGGGAATCAGTTTTCCAGCAAATCCTCCATATAGAGTCATACCCCTCCCCCCTAAAATTTGTTGGGAAATTTATCAAGGGATTTGTAGACCCACTTTTTTTTAACTCAAAATCCCATATATATATATGCAATTTTAAGATTTAAGGGTAATGTCAAACGGTACAAAGACTTTAAAACAAGAAAACTCTATAAATCCTTAGAATTTTAATTGAGTTACCAAACACATAAGAGATAATCCCAGAATTTGTAATCCCATGGGATTATAAATTCCTGGAAAGGGTGAATTCTGCAAACAAACCCCACCATTATTGGTTTTCGTATCTCGTTATTTGTGCACACATCTTTATCGAATGGGATACAATTTAGATCCGGTTTATCTTTTGATATATTTGATCATATAGTCGTTTATATCGGCAACTATCATTTTCAATATCCAAATCTGATAGTTGTGAATTCGAATCTAAGTTATTGATTTGGATTGATCTCACCCGACAAAGGAGTTTACTAGTTTAAACGGAAAAGCCTTTGTCAAACTCTACATACTTTTTTTCTAAAATATCATTGGAGTAGTTATCAAACAAATTTGTTCATTTACTGTTTGGAAGACGATCAAAAGGAGTTGAATGCTTAAGATTTTACATCGGTAAAGCAACTCAATATGGTGATTTTCTGTCTTGGGATTCGCGTGCATAACTAGTAGGTCGTAGGCGCAGGGATACTAAGGAAACTAAGTAACTAGGGGTAGATTACTTGGTCTCAACTATACTAAGTTGACTTTGTTCTTTGTATAGAGGCTTAATTCTAAGAGTACTCAAAACTGGACTAGGTCCCGGGGTTTTTCTGCATTTGCGGTTTCCTTGTTAAAAAAATCTTATTATGTTATTTACTTTAACTCCACATTATAATTGTTTTATTATAATAAAGTAAATTACACTTTGTTGATGGTGGTTTTTAGTTCAGGGCTAAAATTGTAAAACCCTGTGTGCCTGCTTTCTGCGAAGAAGTAGAGCTGCCAAGAAGCTGATGAGTGTCCATATCTCTCTGCTTACACATGAACTATGTAGTTCAATACTTATAAAATTTATTTAGAATAATATTGGTGCATGCAGCAACAATCCCAAATATTTTGTAAATTTTATTAATCTCATGCTCGCATTATTCACTAAGGCATGGCTTGCTGAATATTTTTCATATGCTATGTTCCCCAGCTGAACCCTTAATATTGACATGATATGACAACAAATGTTCATTCGCAGCTGAGATACATGAGTTTCCCGAAGTGTCAGGTTTAAGATGTGCATGAAAATATTCAATCAGAGACACGCGAGCAGCGCTGCTCTCGAATTAAAAAATTAGTGATTTTGTATGAACGAAAAAAATCCACCAGAAATTGATTGATTTTGTGTCAGCTCACAAAATTCAATCTTTCTAACCTAATTTCATTAATTTACGAAAATTAGGTTTTTTGCGGCCTGCGCAATATCTCGATCCCTATTGGTCGAGACTAAACCTAGGCAAGCTAGTAAAAATTGATCCACAGTGGATTAGTAGGATCAGAATCCTACCAAAAGTTAAGAAGAACAAGAGATAAAAGGAATTGCGACAAATAAAGGCAACAGCAAAAAGGGCGCGGCCGCGCCACTTCACCGATCGGTTCGCCCTAGCCTGCCCCGCTGTACAGTCGGCCGGCCATGCCCTTATTGCTGCCTGTCGACCCCTCTTTACCACCGACCAATCAAATTGCTTTAAATCCACAGCCTACGCTTTTAATTAAAGTTGGAAGTTGGCTGGTCAACACACCTAATTCCTTAAGGAATCGAATATAGGATGCCCATGTCAGTCTTAAAACAATCACGGCCGCACGATTTGGCTGGCCGATTTAACGAGCTTGGATTTCTCTCAACGTGATCAAACGATCTCCATGTTGTTCATGGGCGGGCCCACTACTATTCCAACTAATCGGAATTCTCTTAGCCCGCCAGCAACAACCATAATCGCTATCCAAAAGTAGGCTAGTCGTGTTGTTGAAAAAAGAGGTTTAACGAGTTAAGACTGGCCATGACAGTCTCAAATTCATCGCGCCCTCCAACTTATCCAGCCTAGTTGAATGGCTTAGATTTTTTTTTGGACGACCAATGGAGTGTCGGTATGCTCACCGGCGACTCGCCTTTAACCCTGACCAATCGAATTGCTCCCATCCTGCAGCTAACACCTAAAACAGTTAGCTCAAAGTAGGTTGGTCACACGGCTTTAAAAGCCTCATGGTCTACCAACGGCAGCGCATAACTACCGCAAATCAATCTCGGCCATCCAACTCTGCCAATCGAATCGACTGGCCTAGATATGATTTCCGGGAACCAATGAGATGTCGTTGTGACTGCTGACAACCCCTCTTCCATAAAACCTGATCGACTTGCCCTTGGCATGCTCAAGCAGCTCCTGCAAGCTTCCCAAATATGGCCGGCCGCACCTCTTTTAGGACATTAAGTTCCACGACCAACCAAGACAGGCTCTATACAACGATGTTTCATATACATCAATTATTTTGAGATGCTAGCTTAAAAGCGATGCTTTATATGCATCGACTATAAACAGTGTTTTATAAATATTGATTTCACAAATAATTTAATTATTTGACCTAAAAACACTATATGCTATTTTTTGGGGCAAATCTCACAACCTGACTTGTCACATATGACTGTCCGTCGCCTAGCTTGAGCGTGATTAGTCAAAGTAATTAGGTCTTGAAATCAAGACACACTCAGCAACCTGCTGCATATTTTCTACAAAAAATACTCGAGACATCAAACAAGACACAAATTGGGGGATGTTCATCAGGGTGTCTGGCGGTTTACAGCGTGCGGCGTGCAATACGCCCATTATGAGAAAGTGTCAAGAAAGGCAGACAATTAATGGAAGTAGAGAAGTAGGTGGGTGTAAAACCGGCCAATCTTCCCCTCAAAATAGGGACGTGGTTTTCAACATTTTACACGATCTCCACTTCTCCATCACTAAATTACTTCCACTTCCTATGAGATCAGGATGCGTTCAACTATGACTTGTATAAATAGGTTTTCAGCCTATTTTAAACAAAAACAAATGTTATCAACACAAGTTTCCATAAAACACCAAGAACTTATAGCTTACATTTCGCAAGCAAGTTCCAAATTCTAATACAACTCATAAAACAACCACACCTTCAGAGTTAACCATTCTGATCTCAACACCTTCTTCGCTTCCCTCTCCAAGATCAACCCTTCTCCTTCATTTTGTGACCGAACCAAGACTAGAACGGCCATTTCTTGGTTTAGGCCATAATCGTACAAATTGATCTCTCGAATCTAAAGTACTCATGTGCAGTACATTTGTTTAGGGTTTAGATTCGTTTCTCGGCGGCACACCCAAATTTACCATTTCCAGTAGAACCAGTTTTTACCCTAAAACAACTGGCGACCATAGTGGGAGATTAATCTCTCGGTTTCAAGATCGATTTTCAATTTCATATCAATTTTCCCAAATTCAATATGGTGGATCTTAGGTCTGGATCAATAACTAATCCTAATGCTACTGGCGCTGAAAACACTCTTGGCGTCAACATCCCTGCTGTCGGCACCAATGTATCGCCTTCCAGCACAGTTAACACGTCTCATAGTGTTACGTCCTCTACCACCAACACCAGCAGCACCGGGAACATTCTCTCTAACATGACGCCCCCTATCACCAGAGACAGATCCGCTGCTACTCTTCCTAATATATATTCAAGCATGACACCCCCAATCACCACCAGAGCTGCCACCACTTCTTTGTCAGGACGGGAGGCTGGAGGAGCCCGAGGAAACCAACCTCCCATTATAATTGTCGATTTAATAGAGAGGTAGGAAGTTCTCGCCAAAGCTCAGATGGAGATGGCTACAACTCAGAAAGAGGTACTCACTTTTCTCAAGACACTCGCGGAAAGGTTTCCGCCAGAGCCACGCCAACCTCAAATGGAGCAAGCGAGGACCACTTTCATGTCTCTTAGTGCAAGTACTTCAACAGGGCGTGTCTTTATGGATGAATAAACTTGTGTTGCTCCCGAGCGACCATCAGAAAGGAATCAACAATCCAATTTCATCACACGTGAGGACCTGGAACGACTTCTCCATAATCGAGGCAGGGAAAACCCGGCTACCATTCATCAACACCGACCTCCTTATCCTCCCGATGTGCAAAGAGTTACTCTTCCAAGGGGATATTTTTCTCCCCAGTTCTCCCTTTATGACGGTACTGGTAATGCTCGTGAACCGATGTGCAAAGAGTTACTCTTCCAAGGGGATATTCTTATCCCCAGTTCTCCCTTTATGACAGTACTGGTAATGCTCGTGAACAAATCTCTCGTTTTCTGGAATCACTAGGGGAGCACGAATATAATCACGTCCTTCGTCTGAAAAAAATTCTCAAAATCACCCACTAGAAGAGCGTATACCTGGTACAATAACATTGCACCAAGCAACATAGCCAATTGGTGTGAAATGTTTACTGCTTTCTACAAGAAATATTTCTTTTTGTCTGAGAAAATCACTTTATCAGACTTGGGGAGGATGTTTCAGCGAAACAATGGACATCTGAATGATTATGTCAAGAGATTCAGAATTCAGGCGCTGGATTGTCATGATCCAAATGTAACTGAATATCAATTGGTGGAGTTGTTCATTAATGGCATGGTACCTGTCTATCGCGCTTTACTGGAGAACCTGCACTTCCAGACATTCTCTGAACTTCATGAAGTTGCTACACATTCAACCACAACAGCAACAGCCTTGCTAGAAAGAACCAGGCCTTCCCGGAATGAAGATATACGTGAGACTCGAGGGAGTAGACGTATCATCAATAAACAATACAAGACTCAACCTTCAGTAAGCGTGGTGAGCGAAGGAAGAAAGAGGAAAGCTCCGACTACAGAACATCATGCTAAACGTGTAGCACCAGCACAACAAACAACTCAATCTCAAAAAGCTGTGACCAAGACTCCTTCACGACAAGAAGTGGGAGAGGCGGCTCCAAACTTCCCATTTCCAATCGAAGAGGTAATTGAACTCCTAGAAGCATGGATTCAAGATGATGCCATCAAGATACCTCATATCAGACGTCCACCAACTTAGGAAGAAATGACAAATCTCAAATATTGCCGTTACCATGGGTTCGTCAATCACCCAACCAATGACTGCAAAAAATTGAACCACATTTTCAAAGATAAGGTGGATGCAGGAGAACTTCATATAGGCACTGAAGGAGTTCATAGATATTCTCTTCCTGTCATAAGCTGCATGCTTTCTAGGGATTCTGTCCACAAAACCGTGCAATCTATGATGGAGCATTTATGTGATATTCTTTATTTTTCCAAGGCGCAGTGCCAAGATATATTTGCGGCCCTCAATCATGTTGTGTCGGGCAGGCGATTGTTTTCAGTTGGAGAAGCTACTCCCAAATCCCAACCTCTCTTGGAAGGTACGACAAGTAAATGTAACTAGGGAATCCTAACCGCTGCTCACCTAAAAGGTGTCGAGTTTGACAGCACACTGATTGATGCAGCCTCTAAATTCAACATTTGAAAAAGCGGGGGTCTAACAACCACACCCAATATTTCGTTTGGCAATCTGAATAGACAAACTCCAATATACTTTCAAGAGAAACAACTAGACAGTCAAACTCAATCTAGAGAAAAGTATATCAAAGAGTTTATATCTCAATTTCTCAATTCAATCTGCAATCAGCAAATAGGAATTTGCGAGCTCGATTGAATAAGAGAAATAACTTGAACGGTACCAAAGACCAATGTTCAAGTGTCAATCAATTTATATCAACAACCAAAGGTTGGATTATCTAATTGATTGATCTTAACGCACAACCTGTGATATTTTTATTAATTATATAACAAAATATAATGCGGAAAAGAAATAACACAGACACCAGAATTTTATTAACGAGGAAAAACGCAAACGCAGAAAAACCCAAGGACCTAGTCCAGCTTTGAACACCACATTGTATTAAGCCGCTACAGACACTAGCATACTACCAATGAACTTCGGGCTGGAATGTAGTTGAGCACTAATCAATCTCATACTGATAAAGGTACAGTTGCGCTCCTTACATCTCTGAACCCAGCAGTATTCTACACACTTGATTCCCTTAGCTGATCTCACCCACAACCAATAGTTGCTACGACCCAAAGTCAAAGACTTGATAAACAAATTTGTCTCACACAAAGAAGTCTACTGGAATAGATAAATCTGTCTCCCACGGAAATACCTACGAGTTTTGTTCCGTCTTTTGATATATCAAGGTGCACAGGAACCAATTGATAAACCAGAATTATATTCCCGAAGAACAACCTAGTATTATCAATCACCTCAAATAATCTTAATTGTATGGTAGCGAAACAAGATATTGTGGAATCACAAACGATGAGACGAAGATGTTTGTGACTACTTTTAATCTTACCTATTGGAGATAAATCTCAAGCAAATCTTAGCAAAGATAATACTCAATCACGATAGAAGAAGTAAGATCAGAACACGCAACTACATAGAAAATAGTTGGGTCTGGATTCACAATCCCAATGAAGTCTTTAAGTCGTTAACCTACAGGGTTTCGTGAAAACCTAAGGTTAAAGGATAATCGACTCTAGTCGCAACTAGTATCACAAAGGAGGTGTGGGGATTAGGTTTCCCAGTTGCTAGAGTTCTCACTTATATAGTTTTCAAATCAGGGTTTGCAATCTAAGTTACCTTGGTAACAAAGCATTCAATATTCAGGTTAGATGAAAACCTGATTAGACTCAAGCTAATATCTTTCAACCGTTAGATCGAACTTAGCTTGTTATACACTAATGAAATGTACCTCATTTAGGTTTGAGTAACCGTACCTAAACGTGTACACCATGTTGGATCAACAATAGTTAACTGAGGTTAGCTATATGAACACTCTCATATCAACCTTATTCATCTTAACCAGAACTAGTTCAAATGACTCAAATAAAACTAGTTACAATGTTGTTCAATTGCTATATTCTCATAGAAGTATACAAGAACTCAATTGAAGCAAAATCGGTTTGATTCACTCGAATCAATTCATGAACATTATAGCCACGGTTTAATATATAAATGTATTAGTTCATGAGCAAACCGATTTTAGAACTTTAACCACTCAAGTATGCATACGGGCACGCATACCTAAGTAGTCGGTCTGAGTTTGGGTTCACCAGTATGCGAACCAGTACGCATACCTTAGTACACTTCCAAAACCCAACAGAAATTCCCGGACCTATACCTTACGCGAGTACGCGTACCAGTATGTGTACTTGGTACCTGGAATTCCACAACTACAAGTACGCATACAGGTATGCATACTATAGTTCCGGTCATGGATCACATACATGCAAGAATGCATACTATGTTCATAATCCAATAGTTCTAAACTTTATTTCAATCATTGATACTTTCTTAGAGGATGACAATAGCCGTTTTCACATACTATTAGCATCAAAGAAATTTTCAAGTTATTGAAATAATCATAACGAAACATTCCAAGTCTACACCAAATGATTGTATCACACAAACCATGTAAGATGTTACTCGGCGATTTTCACATGATCATGTTTTGACTTTCGTAAAGAATACAAGATGAACTTGGTTCAAGCGAAAGCTTACCAACACATATTTCGAGAAATATGTAAGCGAGTTAAACTCAGCTCGAAATCTCAAATGTGTATAATCGAATACTATATAGTAATACAACTTTTTTCTCAATATAGGAGATAAAGTAGAAATAGACTTTCCAAGTGATAGATGAGTTTTAGTCTCCACATACCTTCTGTTGATAAAGTTCCACAAGCTCTCCTTATTAGTTCTTCGTCTTCAATTGATGAACGCTGTGAAGTCTAATGCTAAACTACACAATCTATCCCAGTATAAGACATTATTATAAGTAGACTGGAAATCAATACTTATAGTTTTGATCACTAACATTAACAAACAAGATTGAGATAGCAACACTTGCGAGTTCGACCGAGCAGTGCTCTAACAATCTCTCCCTTTGTCAATTTTAGTGACAAAACTATCAATACATATGGATTACAAAATAAAATAAACTTTGTAGGTTCTCATCCAAATGCTTGATCTCCTTGGTTCTTCAACATTACTCGAAATATTCGTCCCTTCCAAGTACTCCAATGATTCTAAATGAGTTCAACTCAGCATTATAGTTGTTGAAGATCTGTAGCTATGACAATGAGAAAAAAATTGCTCTCAATCATTGTTATACAGTGTCATAGTATTATTACACAACATCAAATTTCAATTGTATCACAACTTTGACAACCATACTATGATGATATTATCACTCCCCCTTAGTCAATACTTCATCTCATAAGGAAAAACATTCCCCCTTACATAATGATCTGTAAACCATATGTATTTGTAGTGTGAACTACACATTAATTCTCCCCCTTTTTGTCAATATAAATTGGCAAAGGTACGAAAACTAGTGGGATCCTCATGAAATTTTCATAGAGATACTTCATGACCAAAAGAGAACAACATACCAACTTGTTCCGATGATTTCACATAGTCGAAACTTAGTGTATTCATCAAGGAGTTTATAAAGATACAAAATAACTCCTACAATATTCCACAGCCGCACTCCCCACAAAGATTTGGTAATTAAGCACAAGTTCAATTAAGAACTCTCTCCCATAAAATGTCATTCCCGAAAGAACAACAAGAGAGACCTTACTTTTACAAGAAAAGAAGGATTTCTTTGGACATAAACAAATCACATGAATCATGAATTTGTCCAAAAATTTCAATCAAATTAACCACAAGAGAACCCATGATTAATTTAATCGGAAATGCTCACATAAGAGAACTTAAGGAGCCGAACAGTACATACACAAGGATGCGTATCAGGGAAAGACCAATATTGCGGAATAATCAAAGATTCATTCTATTTTTCATCAGTATTTGCACAATGACATATAATAGACTTAATCTTTGTAAACAAAAGTTCATCCTATCTTCCACCAATATTTGCATAATGACATAATATGCTTAACTTTCCTAGTCAAAAGTTCATTCTATCTTTTATCAATACTTTCATACTGACGTATAGTTGAGTTAACTTTTGAACTAATATGGGACAATCAAGGTTCACGGACGTAAACAACATATCCCATAACAATTTGCAATATATAAAACCATAAAGAATAATACTGCAAAAATCATCTTCCATATAAACTTTAGAATTTAAATAAATAAATCTAAAAATATTGCAAGATGAAAACGTTGGCAATAGCTATGTGTACTCACAATAATGGCTATTCCAAACCCTAGTTATCCTTCTTAAAAACACAAGAATAAATTCTCATAAGAAGTTTTATAGACATTGTAGAGCTTTCTCAGGGCATCTACAGAGAGTTCCTTCTCATTATTGAAAAACCCATTGAGCTAACTCACTAAGTTCTCTTTTCAGTCCATGTAAAGTGGTTTTTGTAAGAGACAACATTTGTTCATAATGAGATATTTCTTCTAAAGATGAAACGATTTGAGATTTTAAATCATTTTTTTTCTTGATGAAATCTTTCACCATAGCCCTAAAGTTATTATCATAATGACAAACAGACAATAGGCAGTTAGAGGAAGAACCTGAATCACTAATCGTTTCCTTCACCTTTTTCATCCTTGAAGACTGGATTCCTTCACAAAGATACACATTGACAGCTTCTACTGCATCCCTTTTGTGATACCTCTAGTTATAGGTGCCATGAGACTGTATCTTTCAAAGAGAAAAACGTGAAAAACAATTTTGATTACAAACGAACATAAATAGGCTTATAGGATAACTAACCCTAAAGAAACTTTGAAAAAGTCTCCACGGTTCATGATCCATTATCTATCTTAACAACAAAATATTCACTTGCTCAAAATAGACTAATGAGAAATTACCACCATAATTTACAGGACTTGAGTAACCTTGATGTGATCCTTGTTCTCAAGTAAAAAATAAGGATACATTACATTAGTATGAGTAGATAGTAATAGAGTGAACAAAATGTTAACATCTTATGTCACAAGGTGACATATCAAGGTTTGTTGAATAAACAGACTTACCTCGTCTAACTCTGTTTCTTTTAGACATCTTCTTCTTGTACTCAGGTGTTTGCTGTTTTTCCAGAGTCAGACTCATCCTTTGCATGTCATTTTGAAGTTTGAAAACTCTTTTGTTATTCTTCTTAAATTTCCAACACTTACTTTGAACATGACTGCACTACCACAAAATGTGCACAACAGAGTGTTTGCTTTGTAGGGATGATTCCTGTTGATCATAATCTTCATGACTAGTTGCTCCAGAACCGACCAGAACAAATGAGTTGATTGTGCTCGCAGCCTTATTTTTGAACCCTAAACCTTTTGTGTTTCCAAAAGCCTCTTGACCAAATACATTGCTGAAATCTTGTCGGAGCTTCCTGAAAAAGCGGGGGTCTAACAACCACACCCAACATTTTGCTTAGCAATCTGTAAGGAAAAACTCCAATATACTATTAAGAGAATCAACTAGACAGTCAGACTCAATCTTAATAAAAGTATATCAAAGATTTATATCTCTCTTTCTCGATTCAACGCACAACCTGTGATATTTCAATTATATAACAAAATATAATGCGAAAAAGAAATAACACAGACACCAGAAGTTTTGTTAACGAGGAAACCGCAAATGCAGAAAAACCCCGGGACCTAGTCCAGATTGAACACATACTATCTTAAGCCGCTACAGACACTAGCCTACTACAAACTAACTTCGGTATGGATTGTAGTTGAACCCCAATCAATCTCACACTGATCCAAGGTACAATTGCGCTCCTTACTTCATGATCCCAGCAGGATACTACACACTTGATTCCCTTAGCTGATCTCACCCACAACTAAGAGTTGCTACGACTGAAAGTCGGAGAATTTAATAAACAAATATGTATCACACAGAAAAGTCTACGGTAATAGATGACTCTGTCTCCCACAGGAATACCTACGAGTTTTTGTTCTGTCTTTTGATAAATCAAGGTGAACAAGAACCAATTGATAACCCAGACTTATATTCCCGAAGAACATCCTAGAATTATCAATCACCTCACAATAATATTAATCGACTAGCGAAAGAAGATATTGCGTAATCATAAATGATGAGACGAAGGTGTTTGTGACTTATTTTATATCTTGCTTATCGGAGAAATCAATCTCAAGCCAATCTTACAATTGTACTCAAATACGATGGAAAAAGCAAGATCAAATCACGCAACTACAAAGAAAATAGTTGGGTCTGGCTTCACAATCCCAATGAAGTCTTCAAGTCATTAACCTACATGGTCTCGAGGAGAAGCCTAAGGTTAAAAGAGAATCGACTCTATCTAATATAACTAGTATCACACAGGAGGTGTGGGGATTAGGTTTCCCATTTGCTAGAGTTCTCCTTTACATAGTCTTTCAAATCAGGGTTTGCCATCAATGTTAGCTTAATAACAAAGCATTCAATATTCACCGTTAGATGAAAACCTGATTAGGTTCAACCTAATATCTTTCAACCGTTAGATCGAACTTAGCTTGTTATACACAAATGAAATGCACGTTTATTTAGGTTTGTGTAACCGTACCCTGATGAGTGCCAAATATTGTATATATTTATCCCTTTTTGTTGGCATTTTAACTCATCTTTTATGCATTAATTCTACATTTTATCCCATATTCTGTATTTTCATTGTTTTCAAGAATAAATATTTTTATTAATTAATTTTGCATTTTTAGGTAGTAAATAAAGTTCGGATGAGTCGCGGAGCGAAAAGAGCAGAAAAGTAGTGAAAAGCCGGGAGAAACTACGCAAGGAAGCCGCGAAGAATGGTGCGCACAACCTCATTTTCTACACACAAAAGCGCCTCCGTTCTCAGCCATCAGATCAGTTCTCAGAAGCATCCGACGGTCGCTCCCTCATAGAGCATCAAAATCTGATGTCTCTGCCGAGCACCACAGCGCTGAAATTCCAAGCCTTCAGATTAGATGGTAGTTGAATCCAACGGTCGCTCCCTTGCTGTTCATCAACGTTTGATATCTCCGCTTTACACTACAACACCTAACCCCATCTAGAGCTGTTAACTTCGTTGTATCAAAATATCTGACGGTCGCTACCAACCTCATCAGTAGGAACCATCCGATCTACCTACCATCTTCGCATCCCACGGCTAAGCGTCGCAGATCATCAAACTCGATACACTCGCCTCACACCCTAGCGACCGAGCACCTACACCTCACCCAAACGCACCCTTCTCCCAAACCATCGAGCCACTTTCTTCTCCACCTTACCCCTCTGCAGAACCATCACCCTGCAACTGCCGCACCACCATCATCACCACCACTCCCTGTCGCCACCAAACACCACCATACCACCTCCGTCATCATCCTACACGTGATTGAACACCTTCCCCCATCATTCTAGCCCTTTATCCCATCAACTCATTACCTAACCTAAACCCTAGGTTATGGATTGATGGATTAACGTGTGCTAGAGAAGCAATTGAAGGCATGGAGAGGTA